>NC_080713.1:31686198-31746198 GCF_019097595.1 Hemibagrus wyckioides
TGGACACACTGAGACTCAACACACACTGAGACTGGACACACTGAGACTCGACACACAATGAGACTGGACACACTGAGACTGGACACACTGAGACTCGACACACAATGAGACTGGACACACTGAGACTGGACACACTGAGAATGGACACACTGAGACTCGACACACAATGAGACTCGACACACTGAGACTGGACACACAGACTCAACACAATGAGACTCGACACACACTGAGACTGGACACAATGAGACTGGACACACTGAGACTGCACACACTGAGACTTGACACACAATGAGATTGGACACACAAAGACTCGACACAATGAGACTGGACACACACTGAGACTGGACACACTGAGACTGGACACACTGAGACTCGACACACAATGAGTCTGGACACACTGAGACTGGACACACTGAGACTCAAAACACAGAGACTGGACAATGAGACTGGACACACTGAGACTGGACACACAATGAGACTGGACACACTGAGACTGGACACACAATGAGACTGGACACACTGAGACTGGACACACTGAGACTGGACACACTGAGACTCGACACACAATGAGACTGGACACACTGAGACTGGACACACAATGAGACTGGACACACTGAGACTGGACACACTGAGACTCGACACACACTGAGACTGGACACACACTGAGACTGGACACACACTGAGACTGGACACACTGAGACTCAACACACAATGAGACTCGACACACACTGAGACTGGACACACTGAGACTCGACACACAATGAGATTGGACACACTAAGACTTGACACAATGAGACTGGACACACTGAGACTCGACACACAATGAGACTGGACACACTGAGACTGGACACACAATGAGAATGGACACACTGAGACTGGACACACAATGAGACTGGACACACTGAGACTGGACACACAATGAGACTGGACACACTGAGACTGGACACACAATGAGACTGGACACACTGAGACTGGACACACTGAGACTCGACACACAATGAGACTCGACACACACTGAGACTGGACACACTGAGACTGGACACACTGAGACTCAACACACAATGAGACTCGACACACACTGAGACTGGACACACTGAGACTCGACACACTGAGACTGGACACACAATGAGAATGGTCACACTGAGACTGGACACAATGAGACTGGACACACTGAGACTGGACACACAATGAGATTGGACACACAAAGACTTGACACAATGAGACTGGACACACTGAGACTGGACACTGAGACTCGACACACTGAGACTGGACACAATGAGACTGGACACACTGAGACTGGACACACTGAGACTTGACACACAATGAGATTGGACACACAAAGACTCGACACACTGAGACTGGACACACTGAGACTCGACACACAATGAGTCTGGACACACTGAGACTCAACACACAATGAGTCTGGACACACTGAGACTCGACACACAATGAGTCTGGACACACTGAGACTCAACACACAATGAGTCTGGACACACTGAGACTGGACACACACTGAGACTGGACACACTGAGACTCGACACATTGAGACTCGACACACAATGAGTCTGGACACACTGAGACTGGACACACTGAGACTCGACACACAATGAGTCTGGACACACTGAGACTGGACACACTGAGACTCGACACACTGAGACTCGACACACAATGAGTCTGGACACACTGAGACTGGACACACTGAGACTCGACACACAATGAGTCTGGACACACTGAGACTGGACACACTGAGACTCAACACACAATGAGACTCGACACACACTGAGACTGGACACACTGAGACTCGACACACAATGAGATTGGACACACTAAGACTTGACACAATGAGACTGGACACACTGAGACTCGACACACAATGAGACTGGACACACTGAGACTGGACACACAATGAGAATGGACACACTGAGACTGGACACACAATGAGACTGGACACACTGAGACTGGACACACAATGAGACTGGACACACTGAGACTGGACACACTGAGACTCGACACACAATGAGACTCGACACACACTGAGACTGGACACACTGAGACTGGACACACTGAGACTCAACACACAATGAGACTCGACACACACTGAGACTGGACACACTGAGACTCGACACACTGAGACTGGACACACAATGAGAATGGTCACACTGAGACTGGACACAATGAGACTGGACACACTGAGACTGGACACACAATGAGATTGGACACACAAAGACTCGACACAATGAGACTGGACACACTGAGACTGGACACACACTGAGACTGGACACACTGAGACTGGACACACTGAGACTCGACACACAATGAGTCTGGACACACTGAGACTCAACACACAATGAGTCTGGACACACTGAGACTGGACACACACTGAGACTGGACACACTGAGACTCGACACACTGAGACTCGACACACAATGAGTCTGGACACACTGAGACTCAACACACAATGAGTCTGGACACACTGAGACTCGACACACAATGAGTCTGGACACACTGAGACTGGACACACTGAGACTCGACACACAATGAGACTCGACACACACTGAGACTGGACACACTGAGACTGGACACACTGAGACTCGACACACAATGAGTCTGGACACACTGAGACTCGACACACAATGAGTCTGGACACACTGAGACTGGACACACTGAGACTCGACACACAATGAGTCTGGACACACTGAGACTGGACACACAGACTGGACACACTGAGACTCGACACACAATGAGTCTGGACACACTGAGACTGGACACACTGAGACTGGACACACTGAGACTCGACACACAATGAGTCTGGACACACTGAGACTGGACACACTGAGACTTGACACACAATGAGTCTGGACACACTGAGACTGGACACACTGAGACTCAACACACAATGAGACTCGACACACACTGAGACTGGACACACAATGAGATTGGACACACTAAGACTTGACACAATGAGACTGGACACACTGAGACTCGACACACAATGAGACTGGACACACTGAGACTCGACACACAATGAGAATGGACACACTGAGACTGGACACACAATGAGACTGGACACACTGAGACTGGACACACTGAGACTGGACACACTGAGACTCGACACACAATGAGACTGGACACACAATGAGACTGGACACACTGAGACTGGACACAATGAGATTGGACACACAAAGACTCGACACAATGAGACTGGACACACTGAGACTGGACACACACTGAGACTGGACACACTGAGACTGGACACACAGACTTGACACACAATGAGTCTGGACACACTGAGACTGGACACACTGAGACTTGACACACAATGAGACTGACACACTGAGACTGGACACACTGAGACTGGACACACTGAGACTGGACACACTGAGACTCGACACACAATGAGTCTGGACACACTGAGTCTGGACACACTGAGACTGGACACACTGAGACTCAAAACACAGAGACTGGACAATGAGACTGGACACACTGAGACTCAACACACACTGAGACTGGACACACTGAGACTCGACACACAATGAGACTGGACACACTGAGACTGGACACACAATGAGACTGGACACACTGAGACTGGACACACTGAGACTCGACACACAATGAGAATGGACACACTGAGATTGGACACACTGAGACTGGACACACTGAGACTCAACACACAATGAGACTCGACACACACTGAGACTGGACACACTAAGACTGGACACACTGAGACTTGACACACAATGAGATTGGACACACAAAGACTCGACACAATGAGACTGGACACACTGAGACTGGACACACACTGAGACTGGACACACTGAGACTCGACACACTGAGACTCGACACACAATGAGTCTGGACACACTGAGACTCAACACACAATGAGTCTGGACACACTGAGACTCAACACACACTGAGACTGGACACACTGAGACTGGACACACTGAGACTCGACACACAATGAGTCTGGACACACTGAGACTCAACACACAATGAGTCTGGACACACTGAGACTGGACACACTGAGACTCGACACACAATGAGTCTGGACACACAGACTGGACACACTGAGACTCGACACACAATGAGTCTGGACACACAGACTGGACACACTGAGACTCGACACACAATGAGTCTGGACACACTGAGACTGGACACACTGAGACTGGACACACTGAGACTCAACACACAATGAGACTCGACACACAATGAGACTGGACACACTGAGACTGGACACACAATGAGATTGGACACACTAAGACTTGACACAATGAGACTGGACACACTGAGACTCGACACACAATGAGACTGGACACACTGAGACTGGACACACTGAGACTCGACACACAATGAGTCTGGACACACTGAGATTGGACACACTGAGACTCGACACACAATGAGTCTGGACACACTGAGATTGGACACACAATGAGATTGGACACACTAAGACTTGACACAATGAGACTGGACACACTGAGACTCGACACACACTGAGACTGGACACACTGAGACTGGACACACTGAGACTCGACACACAATGAGTCTGGACACACTGAGATTGGACACACTGAGACTCGACACACAATGAGTCTGGACACACTGAGACTGGACACACTGAGACTCGACACACAATGAGTCTGGACACACTGAGACTGGACACACTGAGACTGGACACACTGAGACTCAACACACAATGAGACTCGACACACAATGAGACTGGACACACTGAGACTGGACACACAATGAGATTGGACACACTAAGACTTGACACAATGAGACTGGACACACTGAGACTCGACACACAATGAGACTGGACACACAGACTCGACACACACTGAGACTGGACACACTGAGACTGGACACACTGAGACTCGACACACAATGAGTCTGGACACACTGAGACTGGACACACAATGAGACTGGACACACAATGAGACTGGACACACTGAGACTCGACACACTGAGACTCGACACACAATGAGACTGGACACACTGAGACTCGACACACAATGAGACTGGACACACTGAGACTCGACACACAATGAGACTGGACACACAATGAGACTGGACACACTGAGACTCGACACACAATGAGACTCGACACACTGAGACTCGACACACTGAGACTGGACACACAATGAGACTGGACACACAATGAGACTGGACACACTGAGACTGGACACACTGAGACTGGACACACAATGAGACTGGACACACTGAGACTGGACACACAATGAGACTGGACACACAATGAGACTGGACACACTGAGACTGGACACACAATGAGACTGGACACACTGAGACTGGACACACAATGAGACTGGACAAACTCAGACTCCACACACTGATTTTGTTTATATTGTTGAGTTAAAACACAGATTAGCATGAGATTAATCTCATTAATATGCATGAAGCTCATGTTGTAGCTCCACCCCTTCTGTTCTTTAAAGATGAAATGATTTATTTCTAGATTCTACACCTTTCACATTTGCTGTGTTTTTTAAATATAAAAAGGGCATGTAATTTCAGAACACACACACACACACACACACACACACACTGTACAACATGCTGAATGACTCTCGAGTGTTATTACAAGTGTAGTTTGTAAATTCCTTATATTCATAAAAAGATCTTAACACACCTAATAAAAACTGCCTTGTAAGGTTTTACCCTGGGGTTTTGTTGCCTGTGTTATGATTCTTTAATCTAATTTCTCCTACACACACACACACACACTTCCGGTCACTGACCTACATTTTATGATGGAGGTCATAAGGTTTTTATTGCATGCATGTGGGTGAAGAGTTCACAATTTCACAATGACAAGGGTTCACTGTTTCACAACTGGATTAGACAAAATAAAAACTTGCGCATTACAGACTCATCACTTATTACAGAGTACAGGCTTGTCTTCTGAGGCACTGACCAATCACAGGCTTGTCTTCTGAGGCACTGACCAATCACAGGCTTGTCTTCTGAGGCACTGGCCAATCACAGGCTTGTCTTTTGAGGCATTGACCAATCACAGGCTTGTCTTTTGAGGCATTGACCAATCACAGGCTTGTCTTTTGAGGCATTGACCAATCACAGGCTTGTCTTTTGAGGCATTGACCAATCACAGGCTTGTCTTCTGAGACACTGACCAATCACAGGCTTGTCTTCTGAGGCACTGACCAATCACAGGCCTGTCTGCTAAGGCACTGACCAATCACAGGCTTGTTGGATGAGGCACTGACCAATCACCAGCCTGTCTGCTGCACATGCTAACCAGTTACACACCATTCTGTTGTATACAACAACCAATCACAGACAGTTCTGTGGCATGCAATGACCAATCACCAACCTGTCTGCTAAGGCACTGACCACTGTTGTATTATAAAGTGTATGTGTGTCATTATAAAGAGTGTGTGTGAGAGTCATTATGAAAATTATAATAAAGTGTGTGTGTGATTATAGTGTTTGTGTGTGTGTGATTATAGTGTTTGTGTGTGTGATTATAAAGTGTGTGTGTGATTATAAAGTGTGTGTGTGATTATAGTGTTTGTGTGTGTGATTATAAAGTGTGTGTGTGATTATAAAGTGTGTGTGATTATAAAGTGTGTGTGTGATTATGAAGTGTGTGTGTGATTATAAAGTGTGTGTGTGATTATAAAGTGTATGTGTGTCATTATAAAGTGTGTGTGTGTGATTATAAAGTGTGTGTGTGTCATTATAAAGTATGAGTGATTATAAAGTGTGTGTGTGATTATAAAGTGTGTGTGTGATTATAAAGTGTGTGTGTGTGATTATAAAGTGTGTGTGTGATTATAAAGTGTGTGTGTGATTATAAAGTGTGTGTGTGATTATAAAGTGTATGTGTGTCATTATAAAGAGTGTGTGTGAGTGTCATTATGAAAATTATAATAGTGTGTGTGTGATTATAAAGTGTCTGTGTGATTATAAAGTGTGTCTGTGTGATTATAAAGTGTGTGTGTGATTATAGTGTTTGTGTGATTATAAAGTGTGTGTGTGTGATTATAAAGTGTGTGTGATTATAGTGTTTGTGTGTGTGTGATTATAAAGTGTGTGTGTGATTATAAAGTGTGTGTGTGATTATAGTGTTTGTGTGTGTGTGATTATAAAGTGTGTGTGTGATTATAAAGTGTGTGTGTGATTATAGTGTTTGTGTGATTATAAAGTGTGTCTGTGTGATTATAAAGTGTGTGTGTGATTATAAAGTGTGTGTGTGATTATAGTGTTTGTGTGTGTGTGATTAGTGTTTGTGTGTGTGTGATTATAAAGTGTGTGTGTGATTATAAAGTGTGTGTGTGATTATAAAGTGTGTGTGTGATTATAGTGTTTGTGTGTGTGTGATTATAAAGTGTGTGTGTGATTATAGTGTTTGTGTGTGTGTGATTATAAAGTGTGTGTGTGATTATAGTGTTTGTGTGTGTGTGATTATAAAGTGTGTCTGTGTGATTATAAAGTGTGTGTGTGATTATAGTGTTTGTGTGTGTGTGATTATAAAGTGTGTGTGTGATTATAAAGTGTGTGTGTGATTATAGTGTTTGTGTGATTATAAAGTGTGTCTGTGTGATTATAAAGTGTGTCTGTGTGATTATAAAGTGTGTGTGTGATTATAAAGTGTGTGTGTGATTATAGTGTTTGTGTGTGTGATTATAGTGTTTGTGTGTGTGTGATTATAAAGTGTGTGTGTGATTATAAAGTGTGTGTGTGATTATAAAGTGTGTGTGTGATTATAGTGTTTGTGTGATTATAAAGTGTGTCTGTGTGATTATAAAGTGTGTGTGTGATTATAAAGTGTGTGTGTGATTATAGTGTTTGTGTGATTATAAAGTGTGTCTGTGTGATTATAAAGTGTGTGTGTGATTATAGTGTTTGTGTGTGTGTGATTATAAAGTGTGTGTGTGATTATAAAGTGTGTGTGTGATTATAGTGTTTGTGTGATTATAAAGTGTGTCTGTGTGATTATAAAGTGTGTGTGTGATTATAAAGTGTGTGTGTGATTATAGTGTTTGTGTGTGTGATTATAGTGTTTGTGTGTGTGTGATTATGAAGTGTGTGTGTGATTATAAAGTGTGTGTGTGATTATAGTGTTTGTGTGTGTGTGATTATAAAGTGTGTGTGTGATTATAAAGTGTGTGTGTGTGATTATAAAGTGTGTGTGTGATTATAAAGTGTGTGTGATTATAGTGTTTGTGTGTGTGTGTGATTATAAAGTGTGTGTGTGATTATAGTGTTTGTGTGTGTGTGATTATAGTGTTTGTGTGTGTGTGATTATAAAGTGTGTGTGTGATTATAGTGTTTGTGTGTGTGTGATTATAAAGTGTGTGTGTGATTATAAAGTGTGTGTGTGAATATAAAGTGTGTGTGATTATAGTGTTTGTGTGTGTGTGTGATTATAAAGTGTGTGTGTGATTATAGTGTTTGTGTGTGTGTGATTATAGTGTTTGTGTGTGTGTGATTATAAAGTGTGTGTGTGATTATAGTGTTTGTGTGTGTGTGATTATAAAGTGTGTGTGTGATTATAAAGTGTGTGTGTGATTATAAAGTGTGTGTGATTATAGTGTTTGTGTGTGTGTGTGATTATAAAGTGTGTGTGTGATTATAGTGTTTGTGTGTGTGTGATTAAAGTGTGTGTGTGATTACAAAGTGTATGTGTGTGATTATAAAGTGTGTGTGTCATTATAAAGAGTGTGTGTGATTATAAAGAGTGTGTGTGAGTGTCATTATGAAAATTATAATAAAGTGTGTGTGATTATAAAGTGTGTGTAATTATAAAGTGTGTGTGTGATTAGTGTGTGTGTGATTATAAAGTGTGTGTGTGTGATTATAAAGTGTGTGTGTGTGATTATAATTACACACTTTATAATCACACACACACACTTTATAATCACACACACACTTTATAATTACACATACTTTAAAATCACACACACACACTAATCACACACACACACACACTTTATAATTACACACACTTTATAATCACACACACACTTTATAATCACACACACTTTATAACCACACACACACTTTATAATCACACACACACTCTATAATCACACACATACACACACTTTATAATTACACATACTTTAAAATCACACACACACACTTTATAATTACACACACACTTTATAATCACATACACACACTTTATAATTACACACACACTTTATAATCACACACACACTTTATAATTACACACACAGTCTATAATCACACACACACTTTATAATTACACACACACTTTATAATCATATACACACACTTTATAATCACACACACACTTTATAATTACACACACACTCTATAATTACACACACACTTTATAATCACATACACACACTTTATAATCATATACACACACTTTATAATTACACACACACTTTATAATTACACACACACTTTATAATCATATACACACACTTTATAATCACACACACACTTTATAATTACACACACACTCTATAATTACACACACACTTTATAATCACATACACACACTTTATAATCATATACACACACTTTATAATTACACACACACTTTATAATCACATACACACACTTTATAAAGTGTGTGTGATTATAAAGTATGTGTAATTATAAAGTGTGTGTGTGTGATTATAAAGTGTGTGTGTGATTAGTGTGTGTGTGTGATTATAAAGTGTGTGTAATTATAAAGTGTGTGTGTGTGATTAGTGTGTGTGTGTGATTAGTGTGTGTGTGATTAGTGTGTGTGTGTGTGATTATAAAGTATGTGTAATTATAAAGTGTGTGTGATTATAAAGTGTGTGTAATTATAAAGTGTGTGTGATTATAAAGTGTGTGTAATTATAAAGTGTGTGTGATTATAAAGTGTGTGTGATTATAAAGTGTGTGTGTGGTTATAAAGTGTGTGTGATTATAAAGTGTGTGTGTGATTATAAAGTGTGTGTAATTATAAAGTGTGTGTGTGTGATGAGTGTGTGTGTGTGATTAGTGTGTGTGTGATTAGTGTGTGTGTGATTATAAAGTATGTGTAATTATAAAGTGTGTGTGATTATAAAGTGTGTGTAATTATAAAGTGTGTGTGATTATAAAGTGTGTGTGATTATAAAGTGTGTGTGATTATAAAGTGTGTGTGGTTATAAAGTGTGTGTGATTATAAAGTGTGTGTAATTATAAAGTGTGTGTGATTATAAAGTGTGTGTGATTATAAAGTGTGTGTGATTATAAAGTGTGTGTAATTATAAAGTGTGTGTGTGGTTATAAAGTGTGTGTGATTATAAAGTGTGTGTGATTATAAAGTGTGTGTAATTATAAAGTGTGTGTGATTATAAAGTGTGTGTGATTATAAAGTGTGTGTGATTATAAAGTGTGTGTGATTATAAAGTGTGTGTAATTATAAAGTGTGTGTGGTTATAAAGTGTGTGTAATTATAAAGTGTGTGTAATTATAAAGTGTGTGTGATTATAAAGTGTGTGTGATTATAAAGTGTGTGTGATTATAAAGTGTGTGTAATTATAAAGTGTGTGTGATTATAAAGTGTGTGTGATTATAAAGTGTGTGTGTGATTATAAAGTGTGTGTAATTATAAAGTGTGTGTGTGATTATAAAGTGTGTGTGATTATAAAGTGTGTGTGATTATAAAGTGTGTGTGTGATTATAAAGTGTGTGTGATTATAAAGTGTGTGTGATTATAAAGTGTGTGTGATTATAAAGTGTGTGTGTGATTATAAAGTGTGTGTGATTATAAAGTGTGTGTGTGATTATAAAGTGTGTGTGTGATTATAAAGTGTGTGTAATTATAAAGTGTGTGTGTGATTATAAAGTGTGTGTGATTATAAAGTGTGTGTGTGATTATAAAGTGTGTGTAATTATAAAGTGTGTGTGTGATTATAAAGTGTGTGTAATTATAAAGTGTGTGTGTGATTATAAAGAGTGTGTGTGATTATAAAGTGTGTGTGATTATAAAGTGTGTGTGATTATAAAGTGTGTGTGATTATAAAGTGTGTGTAATTATAAAGTGTGTGTGATTATAAAGTGTGTGTGTGATTATAAAGAGTGTGTGTGATTATAAAGTGTGTGTGATTATAAAGTGTGTGTGTGATTATAAAGAGTGTGTGTGATTATAAAGTGTGTGTGATTATAAAGTGTGTGTGATTATAAAGTGTGTGTAATTATAAAGTGTGTGTGATTATAAAGTGTGTGTGTGATTATAAAGTGTGTGTGATTATAAAGTGTGTGTGTGATTATAAAGTGTGTGTGTGATTATAAAGTGTGTGTGATTATAAAGTGTGTGTGATTATAAAGTGTGTGTGATTATAAAGTGTGTGTAATTATAAAGTGTGTGTGATTATAAAGTGTGTGTGTGATTATAAAGTGTGTGTGATTATAAAGTGTGTGTGTGATTATAAAGTGTGTGTGATTATAAAGTGTGTGTGTGATTATAAAGTGTGTGTGTGATTATAAAGTGTGTGTGTGATTATAAAGTGTGTGTGATTATAAAGTGTGTGTGTGATTATAAAGTGTGTGTAATTATAAAGTGTGTGTGTGATTATAAAGAGTGTGTGTGATTATAAAGTGTGTGTAATTATAAAGTGTGTGTGATTATAAAGTGTGTGTGTGATTATAAAGTGTGTGTGATTATAAAGTGTGTGTGTGATTATAAAGTGTGTGTAATTATAAAGTGTGTGTGTGATTATAAAGTGTGTGTGATTATAAAGTGTGTGTGATTATAAAGTGTGTGTGTGATTATAAAGTGTGTGTGATTATAAAGTGTGTGTAATTATAAAGTGTGTGTGATTATAAAGTGTGTGTGTGATTATAAAGTGTGTGTAATTATAAAGTGTGTGTGTGATTATAAAGTGTGTGTGATTATAAAGTGTGTGTGATTATAAAGTGTGTGTGTGATTATAAAGTGTGTGTGATTATAAAGTGTGTGTGTGATTATAAAGTGTGTGTGATTATAAAGTGTGTGTGTGATTATAAAGTGTGTGTGATTATAAAGTGTGTGTGTGATTATAAAGTGTGTGTGATTATAAAGTGTGTGTAATTATAAAGTGTGTGTGTGATTATAAAGTGTGTGTGATTATAAAGTGTGTGTGTAATTATAAAGTGTGTGTGATTATAAAGTGTGTGTGTGATTATAAAGTGTGTGTGATTATAAAGTGTGTGTAATTATAAAGTGTGTGTGATTATAAAGTGTGTGTGTGATTATAAAGTGTGTGTGATTATAAAGTGTGTGTGTGATTATAAAGTGTGTGTGATTATAAAGTGTGTGTGTGATTATAAAGTGTGTGTAATTATAAAGTGTGTGTGATTATAAAGTGTGTGTGTGATTATAAAGTGTGTGTAATTATAAAGTGTGTGTGTGATTATAAAGTGTGTGTGATTATAAAGTGTGTGTGTAATTATAAAGTGTGTGTGATTATAAAGTGTGTGTGATTATAAAGTGTGTGTGATTATAAAGTGTGTGTGTGATTATAAAGTGTGTGTGTGATTATAAAGTGTGTGTGATTATAAAGTGTGTGTGATTATAAAGTGTGTGTGTGATTATAAAGTGTGTGTGTGATTATAAAGTGTGTGTAATTATAAAGTGTGTGTGTGATTATAAAGTGTGTGTGTAATTATAAAGTGTGTGTGATTATAAAGTGTGTGTGTAATTATAAAGTGTGTGTGTGATTATAAAGTGTGTGTGATTATAAAGTGTGTGTGATTATAAAGTGTGTGTGTGATTATAAAGTGTGTGTGATTATAAAGTGTGTGTGTGATTATAAAGTGTGTGTGATTATAAAGTGTGTGTGTGATTATAAAGTGTGTGTGTGATTATAAAGTGTGTGTGATTATAAAGTGTGTGTGATTATAAAGTGTGTGTGTGATTATAAAGTGTGTGTGATTATAAAGTGTGTGTGTGATTATAAAGTGTGTGTGATTATAAAGTGTGTGTGTGATTATAAAGTGTGTGTGTGATTATAAAGTGTGTGTGTGATTATAAAGTGTGTGTGTGATTATAAAGTGTGTGTGATTATAAAGTGTGTGTGTGATTATAAAGTGTGTGTGTGATTATAAAGTGTGTGTGTGATTATAAAGTGTGTGTGTGATTATAAAGTGTGTGTAATTATAAAGTGTGTGTGTGATTATAAAGTGTGTGTGATTATAAAGTGTGTGTAATTATAAAGTGTGTGTAATTATAAAGTGTGTGTGTGATTATAAAGTGTGTGTGTGATTATAAAGTGTGTGTGATTATAAAGTGTGTGTGTGATTATAAAGTGTGTGTGATTATAAAGTGTGTGTGTGATTATAAAGTGTGTGTAATTATAAAGTGTGTGTGTGATTATAAAGAGTGTGTGTGATTATAAAGTGTGTGTGATTATAAAGTGTGTGTGTGATTATAAAGTGTGTGTAATTATAAAGTGTGTGTGTGATTATAAAGTGTGTGTGATTATAAAGTGTGTGTGTGATTATAAAGTGTGTGTGTGATTATAAAGTGTGTGTAATTATAAAGTGTGTGTGTGATTATAAAGTGTGTGTGATTATAAAGTGTGTGTGATTATAAAGTGTGTGTGTGATTATAAAGTGTGTGTGATTATAAAGTGTGTGTGATTATAAAGTGTGTGTGTGATTATAAAGTGTGTGTGTGATTATAAAGTGTGTGTGATTATAAAGTGTGTGTGATTATAAAGTGTGTGTAATTATAAAGTGTGTGTGATTATAAAGTGTGTGTGATTATAAAGTGTGTGTGATTATAAAGTGTGTGTGTGATTATAAAGTGTGTGTGATTATAAAGTGTGTGTGATTATAAAGTGTGTGTGTGATTATAAAGTGTGTGTGATTATAAAGTGTGTGTAATTATAAAGTGTGTGTGATTATAAAGTGTGTGTGTGATTATAAAGTGTGTGTGTGATTATAAAGCGTGTGTGATTATAAAGTGTGTGTGATTATAAAGTGTGTGTGTGATTATAAAGTGTGTGATTATAAAGTGTGTGTGTAATTATAAAGTGTGTGTGATTATAAAGTGTGTGTGTGATTATAAAGTGTGTGTGTGATTATAAAGTGTGTGTGTGATTATAAAGTGTGTGTGATTATAAAGTGTGTGTAATTATAAAGTGTGTGTGTGATTATAAAGTGTGTGTAATTATAAAGTGTGTGTGTGATTATAAAGTGTGTGTGATTATAAAGTGTGTGTGTGATTATAAAGAGTGTGTGATTATAAAGTGTGTGTGTGATTATAAAGTGTGTGTGTGATTATAAAGTGTGTGTGATTATAAAGTGTGTGTAATTATAAAGTGTGTGTGTGATTATAAAGTGTGTGTAATTATAAAGTGTGTGTGTGATTATAAAGTGTGTGTGATTATAAAGTGTGTGTGTGATTATAAAGTGTGTGTGTGATTATAAAGTGTGTGTGATTATAAAGTGTGTGTAATTATAAAGTGTGTGTGATTATAAAGTGTGTGTGTGATTATAAAGTGTGTGTGATTATAAAGTGTGTGTGATTATAAAGTGTGTGTAATTATAAAGTGTGTGTGATTATAAAGTGTGTGTGATTATAAAGTGTGTGTGATTATAAAGTGTGTGTGTGATTATAAAGTGTGTGTGATTATAAAGTGTGTGTGATTATAAAGTGTGTGTGTGATTATAAAGAGTGTGTGTGATTATAAAGTGTGTGTGAGATTATAAAGTGTGTGTGTGATTATAAAGTGTGTGTGATTATAAAGTGTGTGTGATTATAAAGTGTGTGTGATTATAAAGTGTGTGTGAGATTATAAAGTGTGTGTGTGATTATAAAGTGTGTGTGAGATTATAAAGTGTGTGTGTGATTATAAAGTGTGTGTGATTATAAAGTGTGTGTGAGATTATAAAGTGTGTGTGTGATTATAAAGTGTGTGTGTGATTATAAAGTGTGTGTGAGATTATAAAGTGTGTGTGTGATTATAAAGTGTGTGTGATTATAAAGTGTGTGTGATTATAAAGTGTGTGTGAGATTATAAAGTGTGTGTGATTATAAAGTGTGTGTAATTATAAAGTGTGTGTGAGATTATAAAGTGTGTGTGATTATAAAGTGTGTGTGATTATAAAGTGTGTGTGTGATTATAAAGTGTGTGTGATTATAAAGTGTGTGTGATTATAAAGAGTGTGTGTGATTATAAAGTGTGTGTGATTATAAAGTGTGTGTGTAATTATAAAGTGTGTGTGTGATTATAAAGTGTGTGTGATTATAAAGTGTGTGTGATTATAAAGTGTGTGTGATTATAAAGTGTGTGTGATTATAAAGTGTGTGTGTGATTATAAAGAGTGTGTGTGTGTGTGTTAGCGTTCTAATGCAAAGCCGCTGTTGTTGCTTAACTCCCTAAAATTCTTCATGACTCATGAGGTCATGTGATCTCGACCAACACAGATGGAAAAAGAAAAGCGAGGGAGGAGCAAGAGAAGAAAAGAGAGAAGAATGCAGGAACAATGAGGAGGTTCTAATCATACACAGAGCTGAGGAAATTTAACTGAAGTTATTCAGCAGGTAAAAATCTGATCCTCTTCACACTGAGAACAATCCTGAGGTTCAGGTAGGCCACAGAGCAGACAACCCTCTGCAGATACTGAGCTCCTCCACCATCACACCTGAACCTACTGAGCTCCTCCTCCTCTAACACACCTGAACCTACTGAGCTCCTCCTCTAACACACCTGAACCTACTGAGCTCCTCCTCCTCTAACACACGTGAACCTACTGAGCTCCTCCACCATCACACCTGAACCTACTGAGCTCCTCCACCATCACACCTGAACCTACTGAGCTCCTCCTCCTCTAACACACCTGAACCTACTGAGCTCCTCCTCTAACACACCTGAACCTACTGAGCTCCTCCTCCTCTAACACACGTGAACCTACTGAGCTCCTCCACCATCACACCTGAACCTACTGAGCTCCTCCACCATCACACCTGAACCTACTGAGCTCCTCCTCCTCTAACACACCTGAACCTACTGAGCTCCTCCTCTAACACACCTGAACCTACTGAGCTCCTCCTCCTCTAACACACGTGAACCTACTGAGCTCCTCCACCATCACACCTGAACCTACTGAGCTCCTCCACCATCACACCTGAACCTACTGAGCTCCTCCTCCTCTAACACACCTGAACCTACTGAGCTCCTCCTCTAACACACCTGAACCTACTGAGCTCCTCCTCCTCTAACACACCTGAACCTACTGAGCTCCTCCTCTAACACACCTGAACCTACTGAGCTCCTCCTCCTCTAACACACCTGAACCTACTGAGCTCCTCCTCTAACACACCTGAACCTACTGAGCTCCTCCTCTAACACACCTGAACCTACTGAGCTCCTCCTCTAACACACCTGAACCTACTGAGCTCCTCCTCCTCTAACACACGTGAACCTACTGAGCTCCTCCACCATCACACCTGAACCTACTGAGCTCCTCCACCATCACACCTGAACCTACTGAGCTCCTCCTCCTCTAACACACCTGAACCTACTGAGCTCCTCCTCTAACACACCTGAACCTACTGAGCTCCTCCTCCTCTAACACACCTGAACCTACTGAGCTCCTCCTCTAACACACCTGAACCTACTGAGCTCCTCCTCCTCTAACACACCTGAACCTACTGAGCTCCTCCTCTAACACACCTGAACCTACTGAGCTCCTCCTCTAACACACCTGAACCTACTGAGCTCCTCCTCCTCTAACACACCTGAACCTACTGAGCTCCTCCTCCTCTAACACACCTGAACCTACTGAGCTCCTCCTCTAACACACCTGAACCTACTGAGCTCCTCCTCTAACACACCTGAACCTACTGAGCTCCTCCTCCTCTAACACACGTGAACCTACTGAGCTCCTCCACCATCACACCTGAACCTACTGAGCTCCTCCACCATCACACCTGAACCTACTGAGCTCCTCCTCCTCTAACACACCTGAACCTACTGAGCTCCTCCTCTAACACACCTGAACCTACTGAGCTCCTCCTCCTCTAACACACCTGAACCTACTGAGCTCCTCCTCTAACACACCTGAACCTACTGAGCTCCTCCTCCTCTAACACACCTGAACCTACTGAGCTCCTCCTCTAACACACCTGAACCTACTGAGCTCCTCCTCTAACACACCTGAACCTACTGAGCTCCTCCTCTAACACACCTGAACCTACTGAGCTCCTCCTCTAACACACCTGAACCTACTGAGCTCCTCCTCTAACACACCTGAACCTACTGAGCTCCTCCTCTAACACACCTGAACCTACTGAGCTCCTCCTCCTCTAACACACCTGAACCTACTGAGCTCCTCCTCCTCTAACACACCTGAACCTACTGAGCTCCTCCTCTAACACACCTGAACCTACTGAGCTCCTCCTCCTCTAACACACCTGAACCTACTGAGCTCCTCCTCTAACACACCTGAACCTACTGAGCTCCTCCTCCTCTAACACACCTGAACCTACTGAGCTCCTCCTCTAACACACCTGAACCTACTGAGCTCCTCCTCCTCTAACACACCTGAACCTACTGAGCTCCTCCTCCTCTAACACACGTGAACCTACTGAGCTCCTCCTCCTCTAACACACCTGAACCTACTGAGCTCCTCCACCATCACACCTGAACCTACTGAGCTCCTCCTCCTCTAACACACCTGAACCTACTGAGCTCCTCCTCCTCTAACACACCTGAACCTACTGAGCTCCTCCTCTAACACACCTGAACCTACTGAGCTCCTCCTCCTCTAACACACCTGAACCTACTGAGCTCCTCCTCTAACACACCTGAACCTACTGAGCTCCTCCTCTAACACACCTGAACCTACTGAGCTCCTCCTCTAACACACCTGAACCTACTGAGCTCCTCCTCCTCTAACACACCTGAACCTACTGAGCTCCTCCTCCTCTAACACACCTGAACCTACTGAGCTCCTCCTCTAACACACCTGAACCTACTGAGCTCCTCCTCTAACACACCTGAACCTACTGAGCTCCTCCTCCTCTAACACACGTGAACCTACTGAGCTCCTCCACCATCACACCTGAACCTACTGAGCTCCTCCTCTAACACACCTGAACCTACTGAGCTCCTCCTCTAACACACCTGAACCTACTGAGCTCCTCCACCATCACACCTGAACCTACTGAGCTCCTCCTCCTCTAACACACCTGAACCTACTGAGCTCCTCCTCTAACACACCTGAACCTACTGAGCTCCTCCTCCTCTAACACACCTGAACCTACTGAGCTCCTCCTCTAACACACCTGAACCTACTGAGCTCCTCCTCCTCTAACACACCTGAACCTACTGAGCTCCTCCTCTAACACACCTGAACCTACTGAGCTCCTCCTCTAACACACCTGAACCTACTGAGCTCCTCCTCTAACACACCTGAACCTACTGAGCTCCTCCTCTAACACACCTGAACCTACTGAGCTCCTCCTCTAACACACCTGAACCTACTGAGCTCCTCCTCTAACACACCTGAACCTACTGAGCTCCTCCTCCTCTAACACACCTGAACCTACTGAGCTCCTCCTCCTCTAACACACCTGAACCTACTGAGCTCCTCCTCTAACACACCTGAACCTACTGAGCTCCTCCTCCTCTAACACACCTGAACCTACTGAGCTCCTCCTCTAACACACCTGAACCTACTGAGCTCCTCCTCCTCTAACACACCTGAACCTACTGAGCTCCTCCTCCTCTAACACACCTGAACCTACTGAGCTCCTCCTCCTCTAACACACCTGAACCTACTGAGCTCCTCCACCATCACACCTGAACCTACTGAGCTCCTCCTCCTCTAACACACCTGAACCTACTGAGCTCCTCCTCCTCTAACACACCTGAACCTACTGAGCTCCTCCTCTAACACACCTGAACCTACTGAGCTCCTCCTCCTCTAACACACCTGAACCTACTGAGCTCCTCCTCCTCTAACACACGTGAACCTACTGAGCTCCTCCTCCTCTAACACACCTGAACCTACTGAGCTCCTCCTCTAACACACCTGAACCTACTGAGCTCCTCCTCCTCTAACACACCTGAACCTACTGAGCTCCTCCTCCTCTAACACACCTGAACCTACTGAGCTCCTCCTCTAATGCACCTGAACCTACTGAGCTCCTCCTCCTCTAACACACCTGAACCTACTGAGCTCCTCCTCCTCTAACACACCTGAACCTACTGAGCTCCTCCTCTAACACACCTGAACCTACTGAGCTCCTCGTCTAATGCACCTGAACCTACTGAGCTCCTCCTCCTCTAACACACCTGAACCTACTGAGCTCCTCCACCATCACACCTGAACCTACTGAGCTCCTCCACCATCACACCTGAACCTACTGAGCTCCTCCTCTAATGCACCTGAACCTACTGAGCTCCCCAGGAGTGGATTAAATCATCTAACCGTTTTTCATTACCACACACACTAACAAACCGCTGATTCTATCGCTCTTCTCACTCTTCTTCATCGATCACCAAAGTTATCTGTGGTGCCATGGTCCATTCTGCCTTTACATGTGGAAATGGATTTGTGATCTTCAGACCAGAAGCTCATATTCATGGTAAAAAAAATCTAAGATCTAGAATCAGAATGCACTCGGTTTCTTACACATTCCAGTGTCTGATGCCAGGTGAGATTGTGCCCAGACAACACCCTGTGACATGAAACTACCACGAGGAACAACCGTTACATTAAGTAGTCTTTATTTGTCACATATACATTACTGCACAGTGAAATTCTTTCTTTCTTCACATTTCTTATCCTTGGAGGTTGGGGTCAGAACACAGGGTCAACCATGATGCAGCGGCCCTGGACCAGAGAGGGTTAAGGGCCTTGCTCAAGGGCCCAACGGTGGCAGTGCCAGGGCTCGAACCCCCGATCTTCTGGTCAACGACCCAGAGTCTTACCACTTGAGACACCACCACCCAGCTTCTTCCTACAACTCACTGCTAGGTCACCGCTAGTGCTGTAAACGCTGACTAGTTGAGAAACTGAGTTCTCTGAAACTGAGTTCTCGACAATCAGCCATCTTTAGCCAGGGGTTCAGACACTATGAATACAAAGTGGAAAAAACACTCACAAAACAAAACAATCCCCTCGGCAAACTTACTTCACCTGAGATTCAGACAGGAAAATTTCTTTCAAATCAACTTGTGATTGATATGAAGAAGAAGAAGAAGAAGAAGAACACGTAAGAACACGGGTAATAAGAACATGAACATACTCGTGTGTGAGTGTGTGTGTTTCAGTTAATTAGAGATAAATAAAATGTTCCCTGTACTGATTAATACTCTGTAGGTTACTGATCTCAGTATGGTTTCAGAACAGCATCTCTGTGAGTTTCTCCATCATCTCCACTAAATCTACAGCATAAACCTTCACCATTTCCTCTGCATCTCCAAACTGACAGAACCACAAGTTAATGACCAACTGATGATGATGAACCTCAGGTGTGTTTACAGTGAAATGATTTTAATAGAATGTAAAATCACTTCATAACTCATGCTCAGTAAACCAACCACATGGTTACAGGAACTCATATAACACTCGTAAAATATTCTATTTATAAAGATTTGAAAAAAAGTCACATTCTTGCTAAAGCTAAAATCCCTAAAGCGGTGTTTCCAGTTAAACCAGCAGAGCATAAAAACCTGAAGAATAAAAATATGTTTACATTTACATTACATTTCTTTACATTTCAGGATTTTATTATTATTATTATTATTATTATTATTATTAGGTAATGTTTAATGGCATGAGCTCCAGTTGCCTGAACACACTGTTAGCATGCCTCACAAAAAGATAGAAATAATGAAGAATCTGAAACATTTTCTTCATTTTAATCTTATTTCCAATTTTAAATAAAAAAAAGTCGTCTTGGATCTCACGTCATAAACAAAAAACTTTTGAAAATAAACGATTACAAATATATATATATATATATATAAGGATTTTAGAATTACAGTGTAAACAATAATAATAAAACTATAATAAAACTAAGATGCACGGGTAAATTGATCATTCAGATCATTTCAGTAATAACTTTTGGACACAAGTGTGTGTGTGTGTGTGTGTGTGTGTGAGGGTTAGTTTACCTGCCCCAGCGATGAGGGTTTTTGCCCCGCAGCAGGTGAAGCAGTGCAGCAGGGACTTGGTGCGGATGTTGGAGTTGAGGAGCGCAGCGGTGCAGCCCAGTTTGCAGAGTCCGAGCCAGATCCAGACGAAGTTCGGTTCGTTCCCGAGGAACAGAGCCACCGTGTCTCCTTCCTGCAGCTCGGTGTGATGGAGCAGAGCTCTCGCCGCTTTACTGCTCAGTTTATCCGCCTCGCTGTAGGAGTACGAGCGACCTTCAAACACCAGGAACTTCTTCTCGGGATGGTTCTTCACCGAGTCTAGGAAGCGGTCCAGGATGGTGTAGCACGGAGTGGAGCCGCGGAACTTCCTCATCCTCATGGCTATTCTCACTCCCTGCAGCACGAACAGCACGTCGTACACTGCGTACGGAAAACACACATGGATGAGGAGCGGAAGCAGCAACAACACCGCGAACACCGCGTACAAGACCGACATGGTGACCGGAACAGTGACCCAAACACCTGCTCACGCGCTGGGAGTCTAACACACAGCAGTCTGAGACAGACACACAAACACACACACACACACACAGAGGGGTCTGAAACTTCCTGTGGAATGTCCGATCTGGTCATTACTATCCAATGGACACGAGGGGCGGGGAAGAAATGGAACAGCAAGATAACGTCAACAAAATTCCCTGGAAAGTCAGTTATGGAAAGCCAAAAGGATCTCACACAGTGAACTTTCGTGTGGAGTAAAAAAAAGTTGCTTTCGCATCAGAACACACACGTGACTGGAGTTACTGATACACTAATGTTAAATAATCTCCAAGAACATCAGCCCAGGTGTTTTATTCCACATACACCACAGCAGTGTAGCAACAAACACTACTTATTTATTTCTTTAAAAAACGACACATCATTTATCTTATCACTACAGTTAATGTGGTGCAACATCTGAGACACAAAAACTTGGAGACTAATCTAAATATTTCAAAAAGAGTTTGTTCAGAATTTCACTTCAGCTGACATTACCTTTGCCATGGCTTGAGCTAGACGCAGCTACAGCTATCGATCCCGTTGCCGTGATTTCACCCATGGCAGTGTTAGCTGATGTACTTAGCTGGTGGTCCTCCTGCTGTGAATCGTCATTCCAAAATCAACCAGATGAAGATTCAGCAGCTGAATCTCCCTTAAGGAGACCACATCTCCCCATCCTGAGTCACAGAGGATGTAAAGTTTCAGGAGGATATTTCCATGCTCCTACACCTACCCAGAGGAACCCCAGAACATTTCAAGCTGCACTCACATCTCACATTTCAGTTTACTCACATCTCACTTCCTTACACACATTTTAGCAGACTGATTCGCTGCTTAGTGAATGCCGAGGAGACAAGCCAAGTTTGTGGAGGTCAAAATATTTTGGCATAAAACAGAAACCAACTCCGGCTGAAAATTCTACAGCACTTTTTTATAAAAGTTACTCCTCAAGATCACTCCACAGAATGTCTCACATTCTCACAGAGAGACAGAGAGAGAGAGAGAGAGACGGTAAGAAGAGAGTTAAGAAGAGAGTTAACGGTGGTTTATACAGTGCGTCCACTCTGGTTTAAAATCATCATTAAAACCATGTACACTTCTCCATGGGGTGTCCACCCTCCCACTCAGGTTCTTCTTATTTAAAACTTTCACACACACTCTGTAGAGCAGCTTCCCCGACACTGACCCAAAGTCCATCTCCCCTTCACCCCGGCACTCCAGGAGGGGGCCTGCACACCCGTCGAGGTCAGGAGAGATGTCCAGCTGGGGAAAAAGGCCCATCTTCTGCAGGACCAGTCTCTGTGTGTTGGTAGTCTATTAGCTGAACATGGTCCTCTGATGTTAGTGCAGATTTCCAGCGGTGTAGGAGCTGATTGACAACACACAGGGACCACAGTCCCATACGCGCTGCCAGGTCCTCTGCTGCTCTCCATGCTAAGTCTCTGGATAAACTGTAGACGGAAGGCTGCAGCTCTGCTGGAAAGCTGGACCAGCCCCTGTCCTCCTACTTCTTTGGGCAGATGGAGAACAGTCTGTGGAATCCAGTGGAGATTGTCTCAGAAGAAGTCCACCAGCAGGGCCTGCATGCTCGCTGGCAGGTTTGGCATCAGATCGAAGCATGCCAGCTTGTACCAGAGGGATGATGTGGCAAAGTTTGCCCCCTGTAGGACATCTTTGGGATCAGCTGCTTCCACCTGCTCAGTTTTTATTTAAAAACTCATTGTTCCCCAGGTAGACACCAAAGTATTTAAAACCAACTCTTTTGCACGCTAAGCCTCCTGGAAGTGAAGGTTGCCCACCTCCCCACTTAACTAAAATGGGTTCACTTTTTGCCCAGTTAACCTTGGCAGAGGATAAAATCTGGAAGTCCTTTAAAATATCAGTTAAAACATTCACATCTTTCCATGCAGTCAGTGGCGGCTGGTGATAAAAAAAATTTGGGGTGGTGCAAACAAACTTCAAATCAAACCGTTAGTAATACAGGACAGGACTGTAGCCATTTATCAGGTGATTCTATTGAAAAAGTCAACTGTTAAAGTTAACTGTCAACTGTGGATTCATTATCAGTAATGAAGTAATGAAGGCAATCATTAAAAACACAGACACACACACACTGGAAAGTTGCCTAATCACGTGACTGCTGCTGAATTTGCAGATTGGGTCGATCTGCTCCAAGCTCCTTAATTCTTTTCTTCATCTGAATTCCTTGTGAAAAGGTATTGTTGTAAAGATACAACCAAATTTTCTTTCATCTCGAGATATTTTGCTTGCTTCCACATTAATCAGTACCTGACCGTTAACTAACCATCTGCTGAGTGGTAATGAGACTCGTTGAGAATGGTCCAATCACATGAGACCAAACATATAAAAACAATATATGAATACTGAACAAAAGTGGGCGGGTCCAGGGAGCAGAGTGCTTCACCCCGTAGAAAATTTTAAACAAGCCTAATTTTTAATCAGAGCTCAGCACAGCAAACTGTGTGCAGTTATCATAACTACCGTCCATCTCCCTGGCCACTTGCTCAGAGAGCTTTGGCAGGTCCATGAGGAAACTCTCCTCCACCACCTGTGCCCCTGATCACTTACTGCTGTACAGCTTTGAGTAGAAGCTTACTGTCTGCTTGTGAATGTGGGCTCCAATAAGAGATCCCCTGGTTCTGTTCACACAGAATGTATGAATGTTTTCTGTCCATTCTTTTGCTCTAAACTGAATTCCATTCATTAAAAAATGTAGAGAAAATAAACAGAGGGTAAACACATAAAACACAAAACACATTCTATAGGTCATCAAAGTTTTCCCAAATTACATTGGTGATTAGTTTCTTAAGGCGATATAACTCAACATGAATAAATGCTCCTTCCATTCTTAAATGTTTGACGTCAAGGATAAATTGTCCACTTGGTAGTTCTTAAAAATATCTTCTTCTGGGTAAACAACATCTAACTGGTCTTCCTGTGAACACTGTATCTGACATGCGGTCATCACTCTACTTTGTCTGCGTTCACATCTTTTTCTCTTTCTTGGTACTTTAAATATAGGTCCATCCTCCATCTCGACGTCTCCCCCCTCCCCCCTGTGCTGGTGTAGTGACCGATGGTGTGTTTCTGAGCAGTAGCTCTGTACCTCTGTGTCTGCCTCTGCCAGCATCAGCAGCTCCAGCACTGTGCCAGAATCCACTGAGCTTAATCTTCCAAACAGGTCTAGGAGGGTCACCGGGACTGGTTTAGTCCAGCAGGGTTTCTCCTGGGCTGGTGTAGCTTCAGTGGGTTCTGGGCTGCAGGCTGGGCTAGGGGCTCGCTCTCCTTCAGCTCTGGTGCAGCGTCAGCTCCGGGCCCTCAGCAGCTGGCCGAACTGTAGCCACAGGGGGACGGACCCCAGGAGGCTCGGCTCCTGCCCGGGTTGCTCAGAAACACCGGGGGTCACTCTGCCTCTCAGGACAGGCCCGAACAAGATGGCCAGTTTTACCACATTTAAAACACCTCATGTCTGCATCAGAAGAAAAGAAGATACTGTAGACGAAACCATCAACATTGAACTTAAAAACAGCATTCAGTTCCTCTACACCTTCTTTAAAATCCATAAAAACACTCTTCTAAAAGAAACCAACATGCACTCACAGTTATTTCTACACACACACACAATAAATATAATTACAGTAATCCCCCGTTTATAAAAGAAAATCCGCAATACACGGACACCACCCCCAAATGCTTTTTTTATTGTTTAAGCCGTAAATTACCCTCACATTTGCAAGTATATAGCGAGATGAATTTGGGGTAAATTGGTAGAAATATCACATTTATAGTGAGTACTGTGTGTATGCATGTCCCTTGCCAGAAGCCTTAGAAGGTGCAGAGCTTAAAAAACCGTAAAAACTGTAAAAAAACAAAAAGCGTACACAAAACAAAATGAAATTAACATGCAAAGAACTGGGATACTGGAGAATTCTGCTTTCCTTTCCCCGACGGCAAGCATAGCCAGCAGCCAATCACAAACATGATTAAATGAATGGGGCATTCCGATTGGCCAGACTCGTTCCTCCAGCTATACTGTATTTTGATTTTCAGCGTCTCTGCATCGCGCTTTCCTAAACAACGCTATGTGTTCTTATTAACATTTCACTTCATTTTCAATTAATGTTTATATTTGGTAATTAATAATAACAGTTTTATTAATAAATTACGTTATTTCAACATAAAAACAATTAACTATAACGTTTGCGGATACCACGATATACCGGGAAAATCCGCGACAAAAATTAGTTATATTCCAAATAAAAATCCGCCATATACTGGGACCGTGATATATGAACCCCGATATAGCGGGGGATTACTGTATTGTGTTTAAATGGAACATGTTGTACTTAGTGCCGAAAAATTGGCAAAATGCCAACCACTCTCATGCGCTGTACATACGACGCTGACTCCTCCACCACGCATGTGCAGAGAGAGAGAGAGAGAGAGAGAGAGAGACATACAGCCACAGTGTGGAACTTTGCCCTGGATCACAGTAATCTTGCTGACTCTCAGACATGGAGACTCTGTACGCTGCACTTGCAGTCCTGAGCTTGAGTTTTTTCTTGTTTTTTGTAAAGTTTCCTTATTTCCTGCACGACTGTGTGTTCATCGTTACGTCCCTCAGGATCAGGTCAAAGCGCCTGAAGTTCCGGAAGAGACTTCCCTACTACACAGTGCTGGACTGCTTTCTGGATGCGGTGAGGAGACACCCACACAAGCCCTTCATTGTGTTTGAGGATGAGGTCTACACGTACCAGCAGGTGGACCGCTGGAGCAACAGGGCAGCACACGCGCTGCGGAAACACACTGACCTGCAAGAGGGAGATACGGCCGCGCTGCTCATGGCCAACGAACCACACTTCATCTTCCTCTGGATCGGGCTGATGAAGATCGGATGCTCTACATCACTTCTCAACACCAACATTCGGGGCAAATCCTTAATGCACTGCTTCTTGTGCTGTGAGGCAAAAGTGCTGATCGCAGGGGCAGGTAATATATACACTTTTATATATAATGTGCAATTTTATTGTTCCTATAAAAATGTCACCCATTCTATATATTTGCTGGTAATGAATTTTTGATTCTCTGTGTGTGAGAGATCACCTATATTACCCAGAATTCAATGCATTTGATCACATACCTTTGCCCTCTGTAAGAACAGATTAACGGAGGTTAAACTCCAACTTTTCATATCCCTCACAATATTTCTCAGAGCACTGCCATGGTGATTACATTCAACTCATCTTCTCAGACACTCTGCACAGATCTTGGGGCAGTGGTAGCTCAACTTGTTAAGGCTCTGGGTTGTTGATCAGAAGGTTGGGATTCAATTGAGCAAGGCCCTTAACTTTTTCTGCTCCAGGGGGCTGTATCATAGCTGCCCTGCTCTCTGACCCCAAGTTTATCAGCTGGCATATGCAAAGAAAAGAATTCCTCTGTGGTGATAATAAAGTAAAGTAAGAAATAAAAGCTTCTTCTTCTGCTTCTGGTCATGGAAGACAGCCGTCTCCATGTGATGGAAGAACTCTCTGAAGAACTCTCAGATCACACCATCTGACTTGTCATGCAGCCTTGGTATAGTCTTGCACAATTGTCCTTCTCACATCACACTATTAATATGATGTGGTCATGCAGGTTTCTTCTACACAACATCAGGACAATCCAATATCAGTATGATCCATCACTTGCTCAGCTTCTTGTCATCTTCAGACTGTAACAGGTCTGCGTGCTGCTCCACAGATTTTAAAGCACTCATGAGAAAGCTATTCATTTATCGCTTTGTCTGTCCCTCACTCAGTGTGTGTCGTATTGTGATTTACAGTGTGTTGTGTAATGTTTTTGTGTGTTTGTTTCAGAGTACAGCAGTGCAGTGTGTGAGGTGCTGCCAGACTTGCGTGATTGTGGTGTAAGTGTGTTCCTGTTGTGTGATAATTGTGACATTGATGGAGTTCAGTCTCTGAAAGACAAGATGGACATCAGTGAGGACGGACCTGTGAGTCACACACTGAGAGCTAACGTCACCATGAGAAGTCCGGCCGTGTACATCTACACATCAGGAACTACAGGTACAAAACTACACAGCAACACACACAACCACAAACTGTGAGATATGAACCAGGTGTGTGTGTGTGTGTGTGTAGGTCTCCCTAAAGCAGGTGTTATGCTTCATGAAAGAATATGGGGTGGCACTTTCTTCCAGTCTATGTTTGGCGTCAAGCACAATGATGTCATCTACATACCCCTCCCCCTTTACCATGCTGCAGGACTGGTCATTGGCCTTGCTGGGGCAATAGAGAGGGGTAAGACTCAAAAAACTCTTACAAAACACTGTCCATGTTTTCCAAATGATCTGCATGGTTACTTTGCCCTTTGTGTGTGTGTGTGTGTGTGTGTGTGTGTGTGTGTAAATATATATGTGTGTCTGTGTGTGTGTGTGTGTGTTCAGGAATCACGGTGGTGTTGAGGAGGAAGTTCTCAGTGTCTCAGTTCTGGAACGACTGCAGGAAATACAATGTGACAGTGATCCAGTACATTGGAGAGATCATGCGCTACCTCTGTAACACACCCAAGGTAACACACACAACACACACAACCCATGGTAACACACACAACACACACAACCCTAACACACACACCCAAGGTAACACACACAACACACACAACCCTAACACACACACCCAAGGTAACACACACAACACACACAACCCTAACACACACACCCAAGGTAACACACACAACACACACAACCCATGGTAACACACACAACACACACAACCCTAACACACACACCCAAGGTAACACACACAACACACACAACCCTAACACACACACCCAAGGTAACACACACAACACACACAACCCATGGTAACACACACAACACACACAACCCTAACACACACACCCAAGGTAACACACACAACACACACACCCATGGTAACACACACAACACACACAACCCTAACACACACACCCAAGGCAACACACACAACACACACAACCCTAACACACACACCCTAGGTAACACACACAACACACACACTCAAGGTAACACACACAACACACACAACCCTAACACACACACCCAAGGTAACACACACAACACACACACTCAAGGTAACACACACAACACACACAACCCTAACACACACACTCAAGGTAACACACACAACACACCCAACCCTAACACACACACCCAAGGCAACACACACAACACACACAACCCTAACACATACACCCAAGGTAACACAACATTGTGTGAATACACAACCAAACCCATGCAAGATAGCTACAAACCAGACACTTTACACATCTTGTTGAAACAAACAGTGAGCTGCTTAGCACTCGCACTGCTTAGCAGACAGCTTGGAGGCCTAGCGCTTAACTAAATGTGACAAGCGGCAGCATTTCCACAGTCTGAAGACTGGTTACTGTAAACACTGTCACATGGGCATTGCTTTTTTTAACGTTTCATCTTTGATGATCAGTAAACCAACACCTTAACCACTGAGCTAATGTGTCTGTTTTCCCAGAGAGAGACAGACCAGCAGCACTCGGTGCGAATTGCCATCGGAAACGGACTTCGCGCCGACATCTGGCAGGAATTTCAGCGCAGGTTCGGTGTGAAAAAAATCGGAGAGTTCTACGCTGCCTCCGATGGGAACATGGGCTTCTTGAACTACCCGGGGAAAGTGGGCGCTGTTGGCAAAACAAACTTCATCCAAAAGGTCAGTGTGTGAATGAATCTGCACAAACACCTCAGTGTCATGGCAGTGGGTTAGATGCTGTGCTAATGTGGGATTGGAAAGTTACACAATTACCATTACACAGGAATACTTCTTCTTCTTTGGTCTTTTCCCTTCAGGGGTCTCCACAGCGAATCATCTCTCTCCACCTATCCCTCTCTTCTGCATCCTCAACACTTGCACCCACTAGCTTCATCTCCTCATTTATTCCATCCATATTCCTCCTCTTTGTCCTTCCTCTTTTCCTTCTGCCTGGCAGCTCCATGTCCAACATTCTCCTACTAATACAGTATTCTCACTCTCCCTCCTCTGGACATGTCCAAACCATCTTAATCTGTCCTCCCTAACTTTGTCCCCCAAACATCCAACATGAGCTGTCCCTCTGATGTACTCGTTCCTAATCCTGTCCAACCGTGTCACTCCCAAAGAGAAGCTCAATATCTTCAATATCTTCTACCTCCAGCTCTGACTCCTGTCTCTTCCTCAGTGACATTGCCTCTAAACCATACAGCATGGCCGGTCTCCCCACTGTCTTGTATTACCTTCCCCTTGATTCTGGTTGATATTTTTCTCGCTTCTTTACCTCTTTCCCACACTCTCCATTATTCTGGACTGTTGACCCCAAGTACTTAAACTCCTGTACCTTCTTCACCTCTTCACCCTGTAATCTTACTGTTTCATTACTCTTCTCTCCAGCGCAAACCTCCACCTCTCCAGGTTTTCCTCCACCTGCTCCCTGCTCTCACTACAGATCACAATGTCATCTGCAAACATCACTGTCCAAGGAGACTCCTGTCTGACCTCCTCTGACAACTGGTCCATCACCATAGCAAACAGGAAGGGGCTCAAAGCCGATCCCTGATGCAGTCCCACTTCCACTTCTTCTCCATTCCTCAGGCATCTTCTCACTCTCTAAAACCCTGTTAAACAAACTATTTAAAAATTCCACTGCCGCCTCTCCTAGACACTTCCAGACCTCCACCAGGATGTCATCAGGACCAACTGCCTTTCCACATTTCATCCTCTTCAAAGCCTTCCTGACTTCATCCTTTCTAATCTTATCTACTTTCTGTTCCACAGAGTTCACCCCTTCTACTCTTTTTTTTCCTCTCATTTTCCTCATTCATCAGCTCTTCAAAGTACTCCTTCCATCTCCTCTGTACACTCTCCTCACTTGTGAGCACCTTTCCATCTCTATCCTTAATAACTCTAACTTGCTGCACATCCTTCCCATCTCGATCCCTCTGCCTAGCTAACCTGTACAAGTCCTTCTCTCCTTCTCTAACCTAGTGTACAACTCATCCTACACCTTCTGCTTGGCCTTAGACCCCTCCCTCTTCACTCTGTGCTGTAACTCCTTGTATTCCTGTCTATTCTCTTCAGTCCTGTCCATGTCCCACTTCTTCCTTGGCTAACTTCTTCCTCTGAATACTATCCTGAACTTCCTCATTCCACCACCAAGTCTCCTTATCTTCTTTCCTCCTTCCAGATGACACACCCAGCACCTTTCTTCCTGTCTCCCTGATCACTTCTGCTGTAGTTTCCCAGTCATCTGGCAGCACTACCTGACCACCCAGAGCCTGTCTCAACTTCTGTCTAAATTCCTCACAACATTCCTCCTTTTTCAGCTTCCACCACTTGGTTTTCTTCTCCATCTCTATCTTTGACCTCTGCTTACAGACCATCAGATTCATCCTACACACCACCATCCTATGCTGTCTGGCTACACTCTCTCCCACTACCACTTTACAGTCACTAATCTCTTTCAGATTGCCTCTTCTACATAGGATGTAGTCTACCTGTGTGCTCCTACCTCCACTCTTGTAAGACACACTATGCTCCTCCTTCTTCTGAAAATAAGTGTTAACCATAGCCATGTCCATCCTCTTAGCAAAGTCCACTACCATCTGTCCTTCAAGGTTCCTTTCCTTAACTCAAAACTTCTACTCTCTTTCACCTCATCTAATTCACTCCAGAATCCCTCTTTCTCCTCTAACTCACAACCTACCTATGGGAGATAATCCAAACAACATTCAACATCACCCCTTCAACCTCTAACTTCAGACTCATCACCCTGTCTGACACTCTCATCACCTCCAGAACATTCCTCACAAACTCCTCCTTCAGGACCACACCTACCCCATTTCTCTTACTATCCACACCATAATAAAACAGCTTGAATCCTGCTCCTATACTACGAGCCTTGCTACCCTTCCACCTGGTCTCCTGTACACACAGTATATCCACCTTCCTTCTCTCCATCATATCAGCCAGCTCTCTACCTTTCCCTGTCATAGTACCAACATTCAGAGTTCCTATTCTCAGTCCTACACTCTTACCTTTCCTCTTCTCTCTCTGTCTGCACACTCTCCTCCCTCCTCTACTTCTTCAACCAACAGTAGCCCAATTTCCACTGGCGCCCTGTAGGTCAATGGCGCCGATGGCGGTCGTTGTTAACCTGGGCCTTGACCAATCTGGTATGAAATTCAGAGTACTGACGATTCGCATGGTTAAATTTGGCATTGTTTTAGGCCGGATGCCCTTCCTGATGCATCCCTCTCTATTTATCCGGGCTTGGGACCGGCACAGAAGTCACTGGACTGTGACCCCCATGGCTAGATTAGTTACGCAAGAATACACAAAACATTATTTAAAAATGATTCAGAGATGGCTGAGAAGTGCAGAAAACAATAACAAATCTGAAAACACAAGGATGAATCAACAGAGTGGAAAAGGAAGGTACAGTGTATGAAAGGTGTGTGCACTGCTAAGATCCAGAGACTCTGCCTTCAGAGCTGGAGACAAGGACACCCTTAGAACAGCACGGGCCAAACTGTCTCAAGCCATTAGAGAGGCAAAGCATGCACACTCCCAGAGAATCCACGGCCACTTCCAGAGCAGCGCCGACACTCGGCGCAGGTGAGACACCACGGCTAATGTGAGGAAAACTCTATGTAGAGTTAACCCACGGAAGCAGCTAGCAGATGTCTTCACAGACATCTTCAACATCTCCCTGAGCAGTGCCGTCGTCCCAACGTGCCTAAAGTCAACCACCATCATCCCCATGCCGAAGAAGTCTCCAATATCCTGTCTCAATGACTTCTGTCCCGTTGCACTTACACTTATCATCATGAAGTGCTTCGAGAGGCTCATCATGAGGCACATTAAGAACCTGCCACCACCTTCACTTGACCCCATGCAATTTGCGTATCGTCCAAATCGCTCCACAGACAATGCCATCAGCACAACCCTCCATCTGGCCCTCACACACCTGGACAATAAAGACACTTACCTACAAATGCTGTACATTGACTTCAGTTCAGCATTCAATACAATTATTCCTCAGCAGCTGATCGAGAAGCTGAGTCTGCTGGGCATCAACACCTCCCTCTGCAACTGGATCCTGGATTTCCTGACTAGAAGACCTCAATCAGTCCGGATCGGGAACAGCTCCTCAGGGCTGTGTGCTCAGTCCACTGCTGTTCACTTTGCTGACTCACAACTGTGCAGCAATGCACAGCTACAAGCACATCATCAAGTTCGCCGATGACACGACCGTGGTGGGTCTCATCAGCAAGAACCACGAGTCAGCATACAGAGAGGAGGTGCAACAACTAACAGCCTGGTGTAGAGCCAACAACCTCTCCCTGAACATCGACAAGACTAAAGAGATGGTTGTTGACTTCAGGAGAGCAAAGAATGACCATTCTCCACTGAACATCGATGGGTCCTTCGTGGAGATCTTCAAGAGCACAAAATTCCTTGACGTTCACCTGGTGGAGGACCTCACCAGCTCCATCACCAGAAAAGCCCAGCAGTGTCTCTACTTCCTGCGAAGGCTGAGGAAGGCTCATCTTCCACCTCCCATCCTGACCACCTTCTACAGAGGGACCATTGAGAGCATCCTGAGCAGCTGCATCACTGCCTGTTTTGGGAATTGCACCGTCTTGGATCGCAGCGGATAGTGAGGACAGCTGAGAAGATCATTGGAGTCTCTCTCCCCTCTATTACAGGCATTTACACTACATGCTGCATCCGCAAAGCTAACAGCATTGTGGATGGTCCCACACACCCCTCACACAGACTTTCACCCTTCTGCCATCCAGAAAGAGGTAACGAAGCATTCGGACCCGCACAACCAGACTGAACAGCTTCTTTCCTCAGGCAGTCAGGTATCTCAACAGAGAACTGAACTGAGCTGGACACACACACACACACACACACAAACACACACATACACACACACACAACCAAGATCTGATCTCAGCAGAGAAACTGTACTGTGCTTGACACGGACACACAAACACACAACACACACACACAAAAACAAAACAAAACAGAACTGTGTTCCAAGAGAACTGAACTGTGCTGGACACACACACACAAGTTGTCCTGTTTGCATGCATGTCACTTTACATTACACTTTACATTTTATTTTGATCCTGTTTACATGTGTCACTTTAATATTTGCACTCACTGTCTACACTGTTCTTTTACACAGAGTCGGTCTATATGTTGTTTGTCTGCACTGTCCTGTCTTGTCATCCTGTGCACTTCTGTTGTATGTCTAGTTTTTCTTGCACCTTAAGTATAGTTTATTTTTTATCTCTGTGTTCATCTCTATGTTTGTCTGTGTCACTGTACTTTGTCTTTGTTGAGTGTAGCACCTTTGGTCCAGGAGGAACGTTGTTTCATTTCACTGTGTACTGCATCAGCTATATATGGTTGAAGTGACAATAAAGCTACTTTGACTTTGAATAGAATTCTTCCCTCTGATTGGACGAGGGATCACTTGGGATCTACAGGAAGTCCAGCAGGCTGCAGCAGTAGAAAGTGGAGTGGTGTGTGTATGAATACAGCTCTGCTCTTATAATCAACCCTCTACAATGCGAGTAAATCGCTCGCATATGCGAGTAAATCGCAAACAATAAATTTAGCACAGATATAATTTCAATGCCTGCTGTGGATGCAAAAAAAGCGAAAATTCCAGTCTGAGCAGAAAATGCTTGAGAGAAGAATAGAGCCCAGTTCTGTGCAGCTATTAGATGGTGAATGTGCCGGCGAACCCCAGCAGAGATTGTGCATTCTGAATCAAAAGGTTTATTGGAAAAGCAAAAGTTCCAGACTCTGTGGCTGTCAGATCTTGATTGGCTTTTGTATGATGAGGAGGAATGTTATAATATGTAAGTACTGTAGTAGAAAACCTAGCTTAGCCACTAAAATGGACTTTGTGTCAGTGTCGCGCAGTTTCAAACTTGAAAATCTCACAGCGCACTCAAACAGCACAAGACACTCATCTTGTCGTGATAGTGTAATGGCTTTAAGCAAAGATCCTGAGGAACCTGCGATGACGAAAGGATTCCAGACTCAACATAAATAGAGTGTCAGTGCAGAAAGACAAAGCTACTAACTATGAAGCAGAAAAAATGGCCTGGACATTTCCCCAACGTATAATAATGATGTATGTGCACTGAACTCACTTCAAATATTGCAGCAGATTTACAGGATACTGAGGCAAATAAAATGAATAAAGCCCAATTACATATCAATCATGATTGATGGTGCAACAGATTCTTCAGTGACAGAAAATGAAGCTCTCTATGTCAGGTATTGACGTGATGGGCTGCCAGTTTTAATCGTCTAGTCTCTGGCACAGGGTGGTCACATGCTCATGCAGATGGCCACCGTGCTTACCTCTAGAAGTATGTCATGTGCTGCTGCTGGCTTGTAAACTACGCTGCTTAATTAGGAAAGATTAAAGGAAACTGACTGAAAATGTTCATCCCCAAATTAAACAAAATAACAAAAATAATATATCAGTGGTAGGTTTCTCGCCTACCAAGTGGATACCTGGGTTCAATTCCCAGCCAGTGCCCAAACCCCAGCCACTGGATGCAGTGCCGGTCCCAAGCCCAGATAAAATGGGAGGCTTGTGTCAGGAAGGGCATCTGGCGTAAAACCTGTGCCAAGTTGTTGTTTGGACCAGTTGATCTCTTGTGGCGACCCCTCACACATGTTGGGAGCAGCCGAAAGATCAACAACAATAAAAATAATATATCCCTGTTGGACAATCCAGCTAACTAGCATTAGTGAGTACCTCTAGACAAAGCATCTGGATAACATTTAAAAAGCCCTCTGATTCTAGCAAGTATTCCACGTACAAAGCTAGTTAGCTAACACTAAAGTCAAAACAAAACTAAGAGAAGTTTCAACAAAGCTAGTTAGCCGTGATGTCCCACAACACAGCAGTATTTCTTTTTCCTGTCTGCAATTCATAAAAGCCGAATTCCAGAAATGTTGGGACATTTTTTAAATTTAAATAAAATGAAAACTAAAAGACTTTCAAATCACATGAGCCAATATTTTATTCACAGTAGAACATAAATAACATAACAAATGTTTAAACAGAGAAATCTTACACTTTTATCCACCTAATGAACTCATTTTAAATTTGATGCTGGCTACAGGTCTCAGAATAGTTGGCACATACGCAACAAATGGCTGAAAACATAGGAAATTTTGAAACGATTCAGCTGGGAGAACATCTACTAATGAGAAACTAATGAGGTTAATTGACATCAGGTCTGTAACATGATTAGCTATAAAACGGATGTCTTAAAGAGGCTAAGTCTCTCAGAAGTGTGGCATTTTAACGGTCCTCAATAAAGAAGAATTGAGAAGCGCACTGGCTGAAGAACTGAACTCCATTAAGGGCAAGTTACAGACGCTCAAGGCCGAAATCACCAGTTGCGCTGCATCAACCCGCCCAGAAATGGACCAGATTAAGGCTACTGTGAAGGACATGGAAGGTGGACTGTCTACATGGTCAAATGAAGTGGTTACCATGCAAACTACAATAATGAGCCTGCAGGCAGAACTGTCCGATCTGAGAGCGAGGTATGATGATATGGAAGGGAAAATGCGGAGATGTAACTTTCGAATTCTGGGAAACTTGGAAGAACCAGGGTCAAGCTCCACCGTGTCCATATCTAAATTACTGACAGAAGTCCTGCAGATGGATAAGGACCTCCTAATTGATCATTCGTATAGAAGTCCCCCCTCCAAGAAGGGAAACCGCGCACCATTGTCGCTAAGTTACACTACCATCAGATAATTCAATTCAGTTCAATTCAATTTTATTTGTATAGCGCTTTTAACAAAGAGCATTGTCTCAAAGCAGCTTTACATGAGAAACGACATAATAAAACAACAAACATAAACAGACAAACAGACAGACAGTCCTAGATGTTATCCCAAGTGAGCAAGCCTGAGGTGACTGAGGCGACTGTGGCAAGGAAAAACTCCCTTAGATGGTATGAGGAAGAAACCTTGAGAGGAACCAGACTCAAAAGGGAACCCATCCTCATTTGGGTGACAGCGGAGAGTGTGATTATATTGTGCATTTCTGTATAGTCAGTCGTGTGATGCCGCTACAGCATGTGTAGAATGTTATGTAAATTAATAAGGAGGTTGTTGTCGTCTACATAAGGTTGGCAGCGTTGCTTTGAATATCCCAATCCTCACAAAGCAGAACCCGGCTGGAGCTGGTCCATCTCCGGATGCCACTGGAGCCGGCACAGTCTCTGTATGCCTCGGGATGGGTAGAAGAAGGGAAACAATGGAACAGCATTAGCGTAGCTGCTGTTCATAATATTAGCAACACTAGATGATAATGTGTATTTAATCAGATGTACTGGAGCACAAGGTTATGGGATGTGTTAGATGTATGTCAGGATAAAGAGATAAGTCTTTAGTCTACATTTAAACTGGGAGACTGTGTCTGAGCCCCGAACACTGTCAGGAAGACTATTCCAAAGTTTAGGAGTTAAATACGAAAACACTCTACCCCCTTTTGTGGACTTTGATATTCTGGGAACTGCCAGAAGTCCGAAATTTTGTGATCTTAAAGAGCGTGGTGGATTGTAACGTGTTGGAAGACTGGAGAGATAGGTGGGAGCTAAACCAATTAGAGCTCTGGACATAATTAGTGCTAATTTATAGTCAATTCTAAACTTCACAGGTAGCCAGTGCAGGGATGATAATATTGGGGTTATATGATCATATTTTCTTGATCTGGTAAGAACTCTGGCGGCTGCATTCTGGACTAACTGTAGCTTGTTTATTGAAGATGCAGGACAAACACCTAGTAATGCATTACAATAGTCCAGTCTGGAGGTCAGGAATGCATGAACTAGTTTTTCTGCATCAGATACAGATAAAATGTTCCTAAGCTTGTCAATATTTCTAAGATGGAAGAAGGCTGTTTTTGTGATATTGGAAATATGATTTTCAAAGGATAAGTTGCTGTCTAATATTACACCCAGGTCTTTCACAGTCCAGCTAGTGGTAACAGTACATCCTTCTAGATGCAAGCTGAATTGTGAGAGCTTCTGTGTGCTGGTTTTTGGACCAATAAGTAATAACTCTGTCTTGTCAGAATTTAGTAATAGAAAATTATCAGTCATCCAATCTTTAATATCTTTAACACACTCAGTTAATCTAGACAAATTAGATATTTCATCTGGTTTTGATGAAATATATAACTGGGTATCATCGGCATAACACTGGAAACTAATCCCATGACTTCTAATGATGTCACCCAGTGGAAGCATGTATATTGAGTACAGCAGAGGTCCTAAAACTGACCCTTGTGGGACCCCGTATTTCACTGGCACTACACTGGACAGTTCTACATTTAAATCTACAAAGTGGTATGGATCAGACAGGTAGGATCTAATCCATTTTAATGCCTGTCCCTGCATACCTGTGTGATTTTGTAAGCGATCTACGAGAATGTTATGATCTGTAGTGTGGAATGCAGCACTAAGATCAAGCAGGACTAAAATGGAGATGCAGCCTTGGTCCGAAGCTAAAAGCAAGTCATTAGTGATTTTAACTAGTGCAGTTTCTGTACTATGATGGGGCCTGGAACCTGACTGAAATTCTTCAAGGATATTGTTTTCCTGTAGGAAGGAGCATAATTGAGCTGACACCACTTTTAGGTGGTGTCAGCTCAATTCAGGTTTGTATGAAATCGGTCTGTAATTAGATATTTCAATAGGGTCTAGTTTTGGTTTTTTAGGAAGAAGCTTAATAACTGCTAACTTGAGAGGCTTTGGGACATGACCTAGAAATAACGAAGAGTTAATAATATTGAGAAGAGGCTCTCCAGCTGCATGTATCACATCTTTCAGCAATCTAGTTGGAATTGGATCCAACAAACACGTTGTTGGTTTAGCCGTGGTGATAAGTTTATACAGCTCTTCCTGCCCTATACTGGTAAAGCATTGTAGCTTTAAATGTGGAGTTTTAGGCTGGTCTGGATCACTGGATGCTGTCAAAGGTTGAACATCCAATGTTTTGTTCCTAATACTATAGATTTTTTCAGTGAAGAAATTCATAAAGTCCTCACTACTCAATACTCTCTCCAGAAATCTGATGTTTTGTTAGTCTAGCCACTGTACTGAATAAGAATCTGGGATTGTTCTGGTTTATTTCAGATTGCTCAGATACTCAGCCCTAGCAGCTTTTAGAGCCTGTCTATAGTTGGCCAGACTGTCTTTATACGCAATTCTAAAAACTTCTAATTTGGTTTTTCTCCACTTTGGCTCGAGGTTACGGGTTGCTCTCTTGAGGGTGTGAGTATGACTATTGTACCACGGTGCAGGTGTTTTATCTCTGACCTTTTTTAGTCGGATGGGGGCAACAGTGTCTAGTGTGCTGGTGAAAATATTGCCTATGCTGTTAGTCACTTCAGAACAGTTATATCAGTAACATCAGTCCCATGTGATATAACTAAGTCAAGTGTATGATTAAAATGATGAGTTGGTCTATTAATGTTTTGTTTAACCCCAAAGGAATTTAGTAAATCTATAAATGCGAGTCCTAACGCATCGTTAGCATTGTCTACATGAATGTTAAAGTCTCCTACAATTAACTATAACTGATCAAAAGATCTAAGAGTAAATGTGAAAACTCTGTACACGGTCTGTACACGGTGGCCAGAGCAAGAGATAGTAGGGGTTTTTTATGTATGTCAGAGTGCAACATTAAAGACAAGCACTTCAAATGAGTTAAACCTGGGTCCTGTTTTCTGAGTAACAGTAAGAGAATTGTTATAGATGGTTGCAACACCACCACCACGACCTGTCTGATGGGGCTCATGCTTATATGAATATCCTGACGGAGTAGACTCATTTAGGCCAATGTATTCATTTGGTCTAAGCCAGGTTTCAGTAAGACAGAGTGCGTCGAAACTATAATCTGAGATCATTTCATTTACAATAATTGTTTTTGGTGCAAGGGATCTAATGTTTAGAAGCCCAAACTTAAGAAATTGTTTTTCTTTACCTATTTGGCCTTTGTCCGGTTTAATTGTGATTAGATCATTTCAAGAGCTATTGACGAATTTATCCTTTGATTTCACTAATTGGGGAACAGACACAGTTTCTATATGACGAGCTATGTGTGAACTTATATTAGTCTGGCGAGTTGAACAGTAGCTATTATAATTGTGATCTGAGGAATGATTTACCAGTCAGATGGTGCGCAGTGTCCTGGAGATGTTGTCTTAGAGGACTGCTGCTCCAGCTCTGCTTGGGTGCAGGCCATCGGAATGGTAGAGCCTAGGACGCTCCCAGAAAACATTCCAGTTATTAAAGGGTAATTTCTGGTCTTGCCACCATGACTGTAACCATTCATTAAAACCAAACAGCCTATTGAACCTCTCGATTCCTCAATGGAACGTGGTAATTGGTCCTGACATGATGATCCTCGTTGTAGGTGATGTGGTGTGAACCGTCTCCACCAGGCTCCTGAAGTCCTTCTACAGGATCTCCGTCTGTCGTTCGTGCCAGCATGGAGGACCACAGCTCCTATGTTCTTGTTCAGGATCACGGGTACCTGTGCAGCGACATCAAGAACACGAGCACCAGGAAAACAACGAATGCGCACTTTACCTTTAGCCGTGGTAGCACGGACATCCCGGATGATGGAGTCTCTGATGATCACTGCGTTGCACTCCGTCTCGCGAAGGGGAGCGAAGTGGTTGCGGGTCGAGATCTCGAAAACGGGTGGCGCCGGACGCTGCTACTGCATCCAGGCTCCGTGGTACCAGAGTGAACGAAACCTGGGCGGGTCGCGTCCTAGGTGCGCTGGGCCTGGTCAGGGAAATAGGTGGAGTTGAGGTTGTGGGAGTGTTTGTTTCATGCCGCATCAGTCCAGGAAGGTTCCAGCACGGCCCTCCGCTGTCGCAGCTGGGCCTGCTTCACCTGTAGATCACAGATCTGCTTCTCCACGACCTCCAGCTCCACGTCCACCGAGTGCAGCTTGAAGGAAGGAACCCACAACCAACATAGTGTTAAAAAGCAGTAGTACAACATAGATAATTGGTGTGAAAAACGTAAACAAACTTGTGGTAGCTGGGCTAACAGGTTACCATGCTAATGGGCTCTGTCACCCCTTCTCTTTGCTGTGGCTATTGAACCATTGGCTATCGCATTAAGGGAGAATATCAGTATTAAAGGTATCTCTCGTGGGAGTGTGGAACACAAAGTTTCCCTTTATGCTGATGACATGCTGCTTTTCATATCCGATCCTTTTCATAGCCTACCAAAACTTGTGGATCTGTTGAAAGACTTTGGTGAAATATCTGGCTATAAGGTTAATCTACAAAAAAGTGAAATGATGCCAATTAAAAACAATATAGCACATTTTCCTGTTTCAGTCCCCTTTAAGATCAGTCCCAGAAAAATTAAAAATACCTGGGGATTTGGGTAACGCATAACCATGCCGATCTGTACAAGGCTAATTATCAGCTTCTACTCTCCAAAATAAAATTAGATCTTGAACAATGGGACATGTTACCTCTCTCCTTGGGTGGAAGAATAAACACAATTAAAATTAATCTGTTTCCAAAATTCCTATAAGTATTTCAGTGTCTTCCAATCTTTCTAACAAAATCATTTTTTAATAACTTAAGTAGTTTTAAAAGTAGAAACAAATTTCTACTTTTATTCGGAATAAAAAACAACCACGTATTAAACAAAGCATTCTACAGAGACCTTGTGAATTAGGAGGAATGGCACTGCCAAACTTTCTTTATTATTAGTGGGCTGCTAATGTCAGAGCAATGTTATTCTGGGTGAAGTATGATGTCAACCCTCCCATCTGGGTAGCTATAGAGGTGGCATCAACGGGATCAATATCTCTCTTATCATTATTATGCCCTAAATTGCCACAAAAACAGCCCACATCTTGTTTTCCCTCAAACCCACTGGTTATAAACCCAGTTAAAATTTGGAATCAGTTTCAGCGTCATTTCAAGCTTATTGATCTATCTTTGCTAGCACCACTGAATGGGCACTGTATGTTTGCTCCATCCTATACAGATAATGTTTTCAGGGTATGGTTAAGATATGGTGTTGTGTCATTATAGGATCTTTATATTGACAATATCTTTGGCTCATTCCCAGGACACATTTTTATAGGTATCTACAGTTGAGGAACTTTATTTCCCGCAACTCTGACTCTTTTCCTTTGTCTCCTCCTCCATCCGTCTTAGATTTTGTGTATAGATGTAAACCAGATGCTAAACAGATGATCAGTGTTGTATATAAGTTATTAAACACAAGTAATTCAGCCACATTAGATGTACTAAAAGGTAAATGGGAAAATGATATACAAGAACAAATTTCAGATAAACTCTGGCAAAAGATAATACATAGAATTTACTCATCATCAGTCTGCCTTAAACACACAGTAGTTCAATTTAAAATTGTCCACCGGCTTCACTGGTCCAAGGTAAAACTAGCTAAGATCCCACTAGCTAAGAGCTAAGACTTTGATCCCACATGTGACCGACGTAACCAGGAACCAGCTACGCTACTGCATATGTTCTGGACATGCCCAAAGTTATATCATTTTTGGAGTTTTATTTTTGATACTTTTTCAAAAATATGCCAAATACCATTAAAACCATCCCCATTTATTGCACTTTTTGGTTTTGGTTTGGGTTTTGGTGGTGCTCGTCTGAGTGACGCCCAGGCCAATATGATAGCCTTTAGTTCCCTTCTTGCTAGGAGAATGATCTTGTTTAAGTGGAAGGAGCCATGGCCACCAGTGGGTGCTCACTAGATTAAAGAGGTCTTGTATTTTACTCATCTAGAAAAGATTTGTTGTTCCATAAAGGGATCCAATCAGGAATTTTATGATGTCTGGCAACCATTTATGAACCACTTTGAAAATATAGATGCAGATAAATTGGATCTGTAATGAAAGATTTCTGTTTTTAGTCTCTTTCTCTAATACCTTTTTTATTCTTTAGTAGTCTATTATTTATTTATTTATTTATTTATTTATTATTTTATTATTTTATTTATTTATTTTTCCTTTTTCCTCTTATTTCTTTTTCTGCTGACTGGCTGTTGTTTTCTTGTGGGTGGGGGAAGGGAAATGGGTTGGGGGAACAACAACAATAATAACGTACCATTTATGTATGTATATGTATCTTGTTTCAATTTCCAATAAAAAAGTCTTTGATCAAAAAAAAGAAAAAAAAAAAGATCTTTCACCTATAGAGAACATTCGGCGCATAATGGAATGAAAAATACGTCAAAGACGACCATGGAGCAGCTGAAAACCTATATTATACAAGAATGGGACCAAATTTCAACACCAAAACTCTAGAAACTCATAACCTCGATGCCCAGACATCTTCAAACTGTTTTGAAAAGAAAAGGAGATGCTCTTAAACATGCCCCCTGTGCAGACTGTTTTGATACCTGTGGCCGGCATCAGATTAGAAATGAGCTCATTTTGTGCATAAAATTGTAAAATTTCTCAGTTCATACATTCTCAGAGCGGATGTAGATTAATTGTTGTAATTTTGGATTATTCAGAATGTTGTACCTGTGTCTGTGTGCAGAAAATGACTCCTCATGCCCTGATTCAGTACGACCCTGAGCTAGAGGCACCGGTGCGGGACAGCAGGGGGCGCTGTGTCCCTGTCCCTACAGGTGAGACAGACCACTGATTATTTTCCTCCAACTTAAGTAGAAGTGTGATTAAACAAGGGATTAAAAGAGACAGGAACTAAGAGAGAACATATTTTATGAATTATAATTAATAGTTTTCATAATTTTGTTGTTATAACCATATAAATGGGTTGTATGTTTTTTTTGTGTGTGTGTTTGTGTGTGTGTGTGTGTGTGTTTGTGTGTGTGTGTGTGTGTAGGTGAAACAGGTCTTCTGGTGTGTAAGATCACTGAGATCACTCCGTTTTCGGGATACGCAGGAAATCCAGAAGACACAGAGAAGAGGAAGCTGCATGATGTGTTTGAGGATGGAGATGTTTATCTGAACTCCGGAGACTTGTTGAGGACAGACCACCAGGGCTTCATGTACTTCCAAGACCGTGTTGGAGACACTTTCAGGTGTGTGTGTGTGTGTGTGTGTGTGTGTGAGTGTGAGTGAGAGAGACAGAGAGAGAGAGAAAGAAAGAAAGAAAGAAAGAAAGAAAGAAAGAAAGAAAGAGAGCAAACATTTAAAAAACTTTGACCAAACAAAAAACTCCTCTCAGTCTTTTACATCCTGACTAAACCCCTCCCAGTCCATGACATCATAACTAAACCCCTCCCAGTCCATGACATCATAACTAAACCCCTCCCAGTCCATGACATCATAACTAAACCCCTCCCAGTCCATGACATCATAACTAAACCCCTCCCAGTCCATGACATCATAACTAAACCCCTCCCAGTCCATGAAATCATAACTAAACCCCTCCCGGTCCATGACATGATGACTAATCCCCCCCCCCCAGTCCATGACATAATGACTAAACCCTGAGTGTGTGTGTGTGCAGGTGGAAAGGAGAGAACGTGGCCACCACTGAAGTATCTGACATTATTTCAGCACTGGATTTTGTTGAGGATGTGAGTGTGTACGGAGTCAAGGTTCCAGGTAAAGAAAATAAAACACAGCAAGCAGAAAATCACCTTTCATCTCCTCCTGAAGAATCAGGCATCATCTGACCTGTGTGTGCGTGTGTATGTGTGCGTGTGTCTGTGTATATGTGTGTGTGTGTCTGTGTGTATGTGTGTGTGTGTGTATGTGTGTGTGTGTGTATGTGTGCGTGTGTGTCTGTGTATATGTGTGTGTGTGTCTGTGTGTATGTGTGCGTGTGTATGTGTATATGTGTGTGTGTGTGCGTGTGTATGTGTGCGTGTGTCTGTGTATATGTGTGTGTGTGTCTGTGTGTATGTGTGTGTGTGTGTATGTGTGTGTGTGTGTATGTGTGCATGTGTGTCTGTGTATATGTGTGTGTGTGCGTGTGTATGTGTGCGTGTGTGTCTGTGTATATGTGTGTGTGTGTCTGTGTGTATGTGTGTGTGTGTGTATGTGTGTGTGTGTGTATGTGTGCGTGTGTGTCTGTGTATATGTGTGTGTGTGTCTGTGTATATGTGTGTGTGTGTCTGTGTGTATGTGTGTGTGTGTATATGTGTGTGTGTGTCTGTATATGTGTGTGTGTGTGTCTGTGTATATGTGTGTGTGTGTCTGTATATGTGTGTGTGTGTGTGTCTGTGTATATGTGTGTGTGTGTCTGTGTGTATGTGTGTGTGTGTGTGTATATGTGTGTGTGTGTCTGTATATGTGTGTGTGTGTGTCTGTGTATATGTGTGTGTGTGTCTGTATATGTGTGTGTGTGTGTCTGTGTATATGTGTGTGTGTGTCTGTGTGTATGTGTGTGTGTGTGTGTATATGTGTGTGTGTGTCTGTATATGTGTGTGTGTCTGTGTCTGTGTATGTGTGTGTGTATGTGTGTGTGTGTGTATGTGTGTGCGTGTGTGTATATGTGTGTGTGTGTCTGTGTATATGTGTCTGTGTGTCTGTGTATATGTGTGTGCGTGTGTGTGTATGTGTGTGTGTGTATGTATGTACTGAAGGTCATGAGGGGCGTGTCGGCATGGCGGCACTGACACTAAAGGAAACGCACAAGTTCAACTCTGAAAAAGCTTTCAGTCATTTCACCAACTTCCTGCCATCCTACGCCAGACCACGCTTCATCCGTATCCTGGTACACACACACACTCACACACACACATATATACTCAAACACACACACACACTTACATACACATATACTCAAACATGTATACCCAAACACACACACACACACACACACAGATATATACTCAAACACACACACACACATTTACTCAAACATACACACACACACTTACCCTCACACACATGCACACACATTTACTCAAACACACACACACACACACTTACCCACGCACACATACTCAAACACACACACGCACACACATTTACTCAAACACACACACACACACATACTCAAACACACACACACACACATACTCAAACACACACACGCACACACATTTACTCAAACACACACACACTTACCCACGCACACATACTCAAACACACACACATACACACATACTCAAACACACACACACACACATACTCAAACACACACACGCACACACATTTACCCAAACACACACACACACACACATACTCAAACACACACACACACACATACTCAAACACACACACACACACACACACACATACTCAAACACACACACACCACCAAGCATCAGTGTTTTGAATGTGATGCAGCTCCAGGAAGCCAGTGGAGGAGCAGCAGTGGGGTGGTGTGGGAGAACGTAGGCAGGATGAAGACAAGTCACACAGCTGCATTTTGGATCATTTGCAGTGGACAAACTGCATTCAGAGGTAGACCTGAGAGTAGAGAGCTGCAGTAGTCCAGTCTCTAAATGACCAGAGACTGAACAAGCACCTGAGCAGCCTGTGTGGATAAAAACCTGAATCATTCTGATGCTGTACAGAAGAAACCGACATGAGCGTGTGACATTAGCAACATGGAGGAAAAAGACAGATGATTGGTTCTGGTTCTGGATTGGTCAGTGGTTTCCCCGAGGTTGCGAGCAGTGTCTGAAGGGGGATCATGGAGTTGTTCAGACATAATGCAAGATCCTGGGCTGGGGATGAATCACCTGGGATGACCAGCAGTTCAGTTTTGCTGGAATTGAGTTTCAGTTGATGAGCGGTCATCCAAGATGAGATGTCCTCCAGACACACACATCTGAGGGAGGGAAGGAGAAGATAAGTTGAGTGTCATCAGCATAGCAGTGGTCAGAGAACCAGTGACATGTGAGGATATAGAGGGAGAAAATGAGAGGACCAAGTACTGAGCCTTGTGGGACACCAGTAGATAGTCTGCATGGAGCAAATGTCCATCCCTTCCATGTTATCTGATATGAGTGACCATCCAGGTAGGAAGCAGACCATTCCCATGCTGCTCCACAAATTCCAAGACTCCTGAGGGTGGACAAGAGAGTCTTGTGGTTAACCGTGTCAAATGCTGCAGAAAGGTGGAGGAGGATGAGGACCAATGACAGCTTGACTGATCTAGCAGCATGTAGTGACCGCTGAAAGGTCAGTCTCTGTGGAATGGGCTGCTCTGAAGCCAAACTGGTTGAGATCATGGAGGTTCTTCTGCAGGAGATAGTCAGACAGCTGATTATAAACAATGTGTTTGAGAATTTTAGAAAGAAATGAGAGAAGTGACCAGTCTGTAGTTACTGATGTCTGAGGGATCCAGAGCAGGGTTTTTTTACACACACACACCAACACACACACACACACACACATACACACATACACACACACACGTTCTGATCTTTTAATGATGTAAAGATTATTCTAGATAATTAACACCACAATAAACAACACAACAACCCCAACTTTAACCTCAGTAAATAAAAGCTGATAATTAACACAAACATTCAGAACAATTATTATTATTATTGTTATTGTTGTTGTTGTTCCAGAGGAGCATGGAGCTGACCGGGACGTTTAAACTGGTGAAAACCTCTCTGTTGAAGGACGGATTTGATCCTGATAGAGTGACTCCGCCCATCTACTTCCTGCAGGAGACCAGCAAGAGCTACATCCCCCTCACACACCCACTCTACAATGCTATCATATCAGGAGAGATCCACTTCTGAACACACACACACACACACACACATACACACACACCCACTCTACAACACTATCATATCAGAGGAGATCCACTTCTGAACACACAAACACACACACACACACCCACTCTACAACACTATCATATCAGAGGAGATCCACTTCTGAACACACACACACACACACACACACACTACAAGACTATCATATCAGGAGAGATCCACTTCTGAACACACACACACACACACACACACACACTACAACACTATCATATCAGGAGAGATCCACTTATGAACACACAAACACACACACACACACACTACAACACTATCATATCAGGAGAGATCCACTTCTGAACACACACACACACACACACACACACACTACAACACTATCATATCAGGAGAGATCCACTTCTGAACACACACACACACACTACAACACTATCATATCAGGAGAGATCCACTTATGAACACACACAAACACACACACACTACAACACTATCATATCAGGAGAGATCCACTTCTGAACACACACACACACACACACACACACTACAACACTATCATATCAGGAGAGATCCACTTATGAACACACACACACACACACACACTACAACACTATCATATCAGGAGAGATCCACTTATGAACACACACAAACACACACACACACACACACTACAACACTATCATATCAGGAGAGATCCACTTCTGAACACACACACACACACACACACACACTACAACACTATCATATCAGGAGAGATCCACTTATGAACACACACACACACACACTACAACACTATCATATCAGGAGAGATCCACTTATGAACACACACACACACACACACACTACAACACTATCATATCAGGAGAGATCCACTTCTGAACACACACACACACACACACACTACAACACTATCATATCAGGAGAGATCCACTTCTGAACACACACACACACACTACAACACTATCATATCAGGAGAGATCCACTTATGAACACACACAAACACACACACACTACAACACTATCATATCAGGAGAGATCCACTTCTGAACACACACACACACACACACACACACTACAACACTATCATATCAGGAGAGATCCACTTATGAACACACACACACACACACACACACTACAACACTATCATATCAGGAGAGATCCACTTATGAACACACACAAACACACACACACACACACACTACAACACTATCATATCAGGAGAGATCCACTTCTGAACACACACACACACACACACACACACTACAACACTATCATATCAGGAGAGATCCACTTATGAACACACACACACACACACTACAACACTATCATATCAGGAGAGATCCACTTATGAACACACACACACACACACACACTACAACACTATCATATCAGGAGAGATCCACTTATGAACACACACACACACACACACTACAAGACTATCATATCAGGAGAGATCCACTTATGAACACACACACACACACACACACTACAACACTATCATATCAGGAGAGATCCACTTATGAACACACACACACACACACACACACACACTACAAGACTATCATATCAGGAGAGATCCACTTATGAACACACACACACACACACACACACACTACAAGACTATCATATCAGGAGAGATCCACTTCTGAACACACAAACACACACACACACACACACACACACTACAACACTATCATATCAGGAGAGATCCACTTCTGAACACACACACACACACACACACACACTACAAGACTATCATATCAGGAGAGATCCACTTATGAACACACACACACACACACACACACACACACTACAAGACTATCATATCAGGAGAGATCCACTTCTGAACACACAAACACACACACACACACACACACACACACTACAACACTATCATATCAGGAGAGATCCACTTATGAACACACAAACACACACACACACTACAACACTATCATATCAGGAGAGATCCACTTCTGAACACACACACACACACACACACACACACTACAAGACTATCATATCAGGAGAGATCCACTTATGAACACACACACACACACACACAGCCCCAGCACTGCCACCGTTGGGCCCTTGAGCAAGGCCCTAAACCCTCTCTGCTCCAGGGGCGCTGCATCATGGCTGACCCTGCACTCTGACCCCAACCCTCCAAGGATGGGATATGAGAAGAAAGACTTTCACTGTGCAGTAATGTGTATGTGATAAATAAAGACTACTTAACTAATATGATGGTGCAGAATATCAATTCCACTGAACTGCAGGTTTTATCAAGTTCAGGTGAGGAAGATGATGGACTGAATCTAAACTGAAGATTTATTGTATGAGAACAGCGAGCTTTTAAAGATAATCCAGGTGAAGAAGAGATAAGCAGATAAGAGATGACATGGGTGAGAGAAGTGTGTGTGTGTGTGTGTGTGTGTAAATACAGACATAAAAGCTGTTAAAGAAGAAAAAACCGTGTAACTTGGAGACTAATCTAAATATTTCAAAAAGAGTTTGTTCAGAATTTCACTTCAGCTGATATCAGGTGATATCCCCCCCCCACACTTCAGGTAGTTGAAGTGTTGCATCAGACTCCTTATCTGAGATGGTTGAAAGGTGTGGTCATGGTCCACTTGGAGGTTACCTTTGCCATGGCTAGAGCTAGACGCAGCTACAGCTATCGATCCCGTTGCCGTGATTTCACCCATGGCAGTGTTAGCTGATGTACTTAGCTGGTGGTCCTCCTGCTGTGAATCGTCATTCCAAAATCAACCAGATGAAGATTCAGCAGCTGACTCTCCCTTAAGGAGACCACATCTCCCCATCCTGAGTCACAGAGGATGTAAAGTTTCAGGAGGATATTTCCATGCTCCTACACCTACCCAGAGGAACCCCAGAACATTTCAAGCTGCACTCACATCTCACATTTCAGTTTACTCACATCTCACTTCCTTACACACATTTTAGCAGACTGATTCGCTGCTTAGTGAATGCCGAGGAGACAAGCCAAGTTTGTTCAAATTCAATTAAAATTTAATTTGTCACATACATAATGGTACACAGTGTGATATGCAGTGAAATACTTACACCACTGTTATGACCCTTGAAAAGGAAAAAGGACAGAAAAAAAGACAAGGATGAAATGTAAAATATAAAAAACAAAATATAAAATATAACAAATATAAAAACTACAATTTTTCACAGTAGGTAAAAATAAAATATAAATATAAATAAAATAAAATATAAATAAAGTAAGGTAGGATATAATATGTATACAGAATATATGTATAGAATGTGTATATAAAATATAGAATATGTATAAAAACTGTATAATAACAAAACTATATAAAGTGAATAGTGTGCAATAAATGTGCAGTGTGCAGACAGCAGCAGTACGGGGGTCATGGAGTAAAATAAGGTGATGAGGTGATGAGAGCAGTGGGATTGTCCATCTTTAAAGGGCAGATGTGTTAGAAGTGAGCTTTCTGATAACAGAGTAATGGTGGATGGTCTTTCAGTTTCATCTTGTCCAGCAGTAAAAGATCTTGGTGTGATTATTGATTCTGGTCTTTGGTTTGAAGCTCATGTAGATAATATCACTCGGGTAGCCTTCTTCCATCTTAGGAATATCGCTAAGATAAGAAATATGATGTCACTTCATGATGCAGAAAAATTAGTTCATGCTTTTGTTACCTCTAGGTTGGATTATTGTAATGTCTTACTGTCTGGATGTTCCAGTAGGAGCAGAAACAAGCTCCAGTTAGTCCAGAATGCAGCAGCTAGAGTCCTAACTAGAACCAGAAGATATGAACACATCACTCCTATTTTATCCACACTACATTGGCTCCCAGTCAGATTTCACATTGATTATAAAATACTGTTACTAACCTATAAAGCACTAAATGGTCTCGCGCCACAGTACCTGAGCGATCTTTTAGTCTTTTATGATCCGCCACGCCTACTCCGATCAAAGGGTGCTGGTTACTTGGTAGTACCTCAAGTAGCAAAGGCTACAGCAGGGGGCGGAGCTTTCTCTTTCAAAGCCCCAAAGTTATGGAACAGCCTTCCAATTAGTGTTGGGGATTCAGACACAGTCTCAATGTTTAAGTCTAGGCTGAAGACACATTTGTTTAGTCGAGCTTTTAATGTATAGTTTTCTTAGGTAAAGGAGCAGATCTGGAAGGTTCATGGTCATAGAGTGTTTGGTGACTGGGATGTTTGGATGCTGTCATCTTACCACCCTCACATGGTCACTCAGGTCACTGACTGTGAAGTGGTTGGATGCTTTATGTCCCGGGAAGCCTTCATGTCTGTGACCTTCTGGCTCTCCCTTTTAGTTATGATGTCATAGCTAGTCTTGCCGGAGTCCCTGCCTGCACTTTACACTTAATTCTACATTGTCTTTAAGCATCACATGATCAGAAACTTAATATCTTTCTCTTTCTCTCTCTACCTTCTCTGTGGAGCTATACACCCCACTCCTGAGCTCCCAGTGTTTGCCAGTTTCCAGTGTGACCACTGCCCTACCCCTGGTCAGAGTCTCGCCGCGTGTTGGTGCCCACTGGTGCTGTGGATGGATCTGTGTGGACCAGGAGACAGCCATGGACAGAGACACTTGGGGACTTTCACACCATCTCAGATCTGCCATTTCATCTGTCAGCTTGTGACCGCAAAGAACTAGTGTTTATAATGACCTTAGAAACTACACTGACCTAATAGTTCCTCATGGGTCATTGATTTCTGTTGTAGAAAGGACATTAATCAGCTACAGTTACATTATTTACTCTTTAGTGTCACCCAAATGAGGATGGGTTCCCTTCTGAGCCTGGTTCCTCTCAAGGTTTCTTCCTTTCCATCCCAGGGAGTTTTTCCTTGCCACCGTCGCCACAGGCTTCTCATTAGGGATAAAATAGTCTAATTATAGAATTTAATCATTTATTCTTATTTCTAGTTAATTAGTTATTTTTTATTTTTTATTATTATTTTTCATTTTCCCCTCCCCTTTCTCTGTTTTCTTCTTTTGTAAAGCTGCTTTGAGACAATGTTCATTGTAAAAGGTGCTATACAAAATAAACTGAATTGAATTGAACTGAATTGAATTGAATTGAATTGAATAGATGTGCACAAGTCCTCTTTGTGTATAACAGGAGCAGACTGTGCAACATGTATGTTTATGTTTTATGTGTGCACAGTCCTGTAATGTGCAAATGTGTGGTGTGGTTGGTTTTGGTGTGTTCCAACACGTGTGAAGGAAACATAGCAAGTCCAATCAGTTGAGTCCTATGTGGAGTTCTTGTTGAGAGACCATATAGCCTATGAAAGGAAGCTTCTCCTCAGGGAGCAGAAGCACTTCCCAGACCTCAACAGAGAGAAAAGTCCATTGTTGGGGTGGCTGAGGTCCTTCACGATCTTCATGGCCTTGGTCCAGCACCGCTTGTTGTAGATCGAGTCCAGGTCAGGGAGCTCGGTACGGATGATGCTCTCAGCTGATCGCACCACCCTCTGAAGAGCTCGTCTGTCCTGCATGGTGCTGTTCCCCAACCAGGTGGTGATGTTTCCCGTCTCTATGGTGCAGGAGTAAAAATTCCTAAGCACCTTAGCAGGCAGTCTAAAGTCTCTCAAGCGTCTGAGGTGGAAGAGATGCTCGGGCCTTCTTCACCACGGTGTTGATGTGACAGGACCATGACAGATCCTGCATGATGTGAACACAGAGGTATCTGAAGCTGCCACTCTCTCCACTGGGCTCTCGGTGATCACAGGGGTCTGGTAGTTCCTCTCCTTAGGAACAGCTATCAGCTCCTTAGTCTTGCTGATGTTAAGGAGGAGGTTGTTCCTCTGGCACCAGTCCTCCAGAGTCTTAATCTCCTCCAGGTAGGCCGTCTCATTGCTGTCGGAGATCAATCCCACCTTACTGCCTGTGGTCTACCAGTTAGGAAATTGGAGACCCACTGACACAGAGATGCTACAGCTTGGTGGTGAGTGTGGAGGAGATTATACTGTTAAACGCTGAGCTCAAGTCGACAAAAACAAGTTGTGTTATATTGTGTTATATTGTGTTATGTTGTATTGTGTTATGTTATGTTGTGTTGTGTTGTTTTGTCTTATGTTGTGTTATGTTATATTGTGTTATGTTGTGTTATGTTGTGTTGTGTTATATTGTGTTATGTTGTGTTATATTGTGTTATATTATGTTGTATTGTGTTATATTGTGTTATGTTGTGTTGTATTGTGTTATATTGTGTTATGTTATGTTGTGTTGTGTTATGTTGTGTTATGTTATATTGTGTTATGTTGTGTTGTGTTGGGTTGTGTTGTGTTGTGTTATGTTGTGTTGTGTTATATTGTGTTATGTTATGTTGTGTTATGTTATGTTGTGTTATGTTATATTGTGTTGTGTTGTGTTGTGTTATGTTGTGTTGTGTTGTTATATTGTGTTATGTTGTGTTGTGTTGTGTTGGGTTGTGTTGTGTTATGTTATGTTATGTTATGTTATGTTATGTTATGTTATGTTGTGTTGTGTTGTGTTGTGTTATGTTATGTTGTGTTGGGTTGTGTTGTGTTATGTTATGTTGTGTTATATTGTGTTATGTTATGTTATGTTATGTTGTGTTGTGTTGGGTTGTGTTGTGTTATGTTATGTTGTGTTATATTGTGTTATGTTATATTGTGTTATATTGTGTTATATTGTGTTATATTGTGTTATGTTGTGTTGTGTTATGTTATGTTGTGTTGGGTTGTGTTGTGTTATGTTATGTTGTGTTATATTGTGTTATGTTGTGTTATGTTGTGTTGTGTTATGTTATGTTGTGTTGTGTTATATTGTGTTATGTTGTGTTATATTGTGTTATATTGTGTTATGTTGTGTTGTGTTATATTGTGTTATGTTGTGTTGTGTTGTGTTATGTTATGTTATGTTGTGTTGTGTTATATTGTGTTATGTTGTATTGTGTTGTGTTGTTATATTGTGTTGTGTTGTGTTGTGTTATGTTATGTTGTATTGTGTTATATTGTGTTATGTTGTGTTGTGTTATATTGTGTTATGTTGTGTTGTGTTATGTTGTGTTGTGTTATATTGTGTTATGTTATGTTGTGTTATGTTATGTTGTGTTATGTTATATTGTGTTGTGTTGTGTTGTGTTATGTTGTGTTGTGTTGTGTTATGTTGTGTTGTGTTGTTATATTGTGTTATGTTGTGTTGTGTTGTGTTGGGTTGTGTTGTGTTATGTTATGTTATGTTATGTTATGTTATGTTATGTTATGTTATGTTGTGTTGTGTTGTGTTATGTTATGTTGTGTTGGGTTGTGTTGTGTTATGTTATGTTGTGTTATATTGTGTTATGTTATGTTATGTTATGTTGTGTTGTGTTGGGTTGTGTTGTGTTATGTTATGTTGTGTTATATTGTGTTATGTTATATTGTGTTATATTGTGTTATATTGTGTTATATTGTGTTATGTTGTGTTGTGTTATGTTATGTTGTGTTGGGTTGTGTTGTGTTATGTTATGTTGTGTTATATTGTGTTATGTTGTGTTATGTTGTGTTGTGTTATGTTATGTTGTGTTGTGTTATATTGTGTTATGTTGTGTTATATTGTGTTATATTGTGTTATGTTGTGTTGTGTTATATTGTGTTATGTTGTGTTGTGTTGTGTTATGTTATGTTATGTTGTGTTGTGTTATATTGTGTTATGTTGTATTGTGTTGTGTTATGTTATATTGTGTTGTGTTGTGTTATGTTATGTTGTATTGTGTTATATTGTGTTATGTTGTGTTGTGTTATATTGTGTTATGTTGTGTTGTGTTATATTGTGTTATGTTGTGTTGTGTTATATTGTGTTATGTTGTGTTATGTTATATTGTGTTATGTTGTATTGTGTTGTGTTATGTTATATTGTGTTGTGTTGTGTTATGTTATGTTGTATTGTGTTATATTGTGTTATGTTGTGTTGTGTTATATTGTGTTATGTTGTGTTGTGTTATATTGTGTTATGTTGTGTTATGTTATATTGTGTTATGTTGTATTGTGTTGTGTTATGTTATATTGTGTTGTGTTGTGTTATGTTATGTTGTATTGTGTTATATTGTGTTATGTTGTGTTGTGTTATATTGTGTTATGTTGTGTTGTGTTATATTGTGTTATGTTGTGTTATGTTATATTGTGTTATGTTGTGTTGTGTTATGTTGTATTGTGTTGTGTTGTGTTATGTTATATTGTGTTATGTTGTGTTGTGTTATATTGTGTTATGTTGTGTTGTGTTATGTTATATTGTGTTATGTTGTGTTGTGTTATATTGTGTTATGTTGTGTTATGTTATATTGTGTTATGTTGTGTTGTGTTATGTTGTATTGTGTTGTGTTGTGTTATGTTATATTGTGTTATGTTGTGTTGTGTTATGTTGTGTTGTGTTGTGTTGTGTTATGTTATATTGTGTTATGTTGTGTTATGTTATATTGTGTTATGTTGTATTGTGTTGTGTTGTGTTATGTTATATTGTGTTATGTTGTGTTGTGTTATGTTATATTGTGTTATGTTGTGTTGTGTTATATTGTGTTATGTTGTATTGTGTTGTGTTGTGTTATGTTATATTGTGTTATGTTGTGTTGTGTTATGTTATGTTGTGTTGTGTTATATTGTGTTATGTTGTGTTATATTGTGTTATGTTGTGTTATATTGTGTTATGTTGTGTTATGTTGTATTGTGTTATATTGTGTTATGTTGTGTTGTTATGTTGTGTTATATTGTATTGTGTTATGTTATGTTGTGTTGTGTTATATTGTGTTGTTATTTTGTGTCATATTGTGTTGTGTTATGTTATGTTGTGTTATATTGTGTTGTGTTATGTTATGTTGTGTCATATTGTGTTGTGTTATGTTATGTTGTGTTATATTGTGTTGTGTTACAACATAACACAACACAATATAATATAATATAACACAACACACAGAGAGGATCAGTGTGTTTATTTATTATTGCTCTGTTCTTTGTACAGGATCAATGGGCTGATTTATTACATGCTGTTTGAGATTTCCCGACACTCTAGTGCACTCCTTAGGGACCCTACAGCACTCAGACTGCAGCCTTGTTAGTGTACAGCCGCTCAGTTCTCATCTCTTTAAATAAAATCTTTATATTTCATTATCATATTTGTCTTTTTTTTCCAGATGGATTTGTGTCTCATGGAGCTTTTCTGTGACTGATCAGTAATCAGGTGTGTGTGTGTGTGTTTTGGTGTGTGTGTGTATGTGGTTTGGTGTGTTTTTGACTGTGTGTGTGTGTGTGTGTGTGTGTTTTTATTGGTGTGTGTGTGTTTTGGTGTGTGTGTGTGTATGTGGTTTGGTGTGTTTTTGACTGTGTGTGTGTGTGTGTTTTTTGGTGTGTGTGTGTATGTGGTTTGGTGTGTTTTTGACTGTGTGTGTGTGTGTGTGTTTTTTGGTGTGTGTGTGTGTGTTTTTTGGTGTGTGTGTTTTGGTGTGTGTGTGTATGTGGTTTGGTGTGTTTTTGACTGTGTGTGTGTGTGTGTGTTTTTTGGTGTGTGTTTGACTGTGTGTGTATATGGTTTGGTGTGTTTTTGACTGTGTGTGTATGGTATGGTGTGTGGATGAGTTTTGGTGTGTTTTTGACTGTGTGTGTGTGTGTGTGTGTGTGTGTGTTTTTTGGTGTGTGTGTGTGTGTTTTTTGGTGTGTGTGTGTGTGTTTTGGTGTGTGTGTGTGTGTGTATGTGGTTTGGTGTGTTTTTGACTGTGTGTGTGTGTGTGGTGTGGATGTATTTTGGTGTGTGTTTGACTGTGTGTGTATATGGTTTGGTGTGTGTTTGACTGTGTGTGTGTGTGTTTTGGTGTGTGTTTGACTGTGTGTGTATATGGTTTGGTGTGTTTTTGACTGTGTGTGTATGGTATGGTGTGTGGATGAGTTTTTGTGTGTGTTTGACTGTGTGTGTGTGTTTTTATTGGTGTGTGTGTGTTTTGGTGTGTGTATGTGGTTTGGTGTGTTTTTGACTGTGTGTGTGTGTGTGTGTGTTTTTTGGTGTGTGTGTGTGTTTTGGTGTGTGTGTGTGTGTGTATGTGGTTTGGTGTATTTTTGACTGTGTGTGTGTGTGGTGTGGATGTATTTTGGTGTGTGTTTGACTGTGTGTGTATATGGTTTGGTGTGTGTTTGACTGTGTGTGTGTGTGTGTGTGTGTGTTTTTATTGGTGTGTGTGTGTTTTGGTGTGTGTGTGTGTGTGTGTATATGGTTTGGTGTGTTTTTGACTGTGTGTGTATGTGTGTATGGTATGGTGTGTGGATGAGTTTTTGTGTGTGTTTGACTGTGTGTGTGTGTGTGTTTTTATTGGTGTGTGTGTGTTTTGGTGTGTGTGTGTATGTGTGTGTGTGTGTATGTGGTTTGGTGTGTTTTTGACTGTGTGTGTGTGTTTTTATTGGTGTGTGTGTGTGTGTTTTGGTGTGTGTTTGACTGTGTGTGTATATGGTTTGGTGTGTTTTTGACTGTGTGTGTGTGTGTGTTTTTATTGGTGTGTGTGTGTTTTGGTGTGTGTGTGTGTGTGTGTGTGTGTATGTGGTTTGGTGTGTTTTTGACTGTGTGTGTGTGTGTGTTTTTTGGTGTGTGTGTGTGTGTGTTTTGGTGTGTGTTTGACTGTGTGTATATGGTTTGGTGTGTTTTTGACTGTGTGTGTGTGTTTTTTGGTGTGTGTGTGTGTGTGTGTGTTTTGGTGTGTGTTTGACTGTGTGTGTATATGGTTTGGTGTGTTTTTGACTGTGTGTGTATGTGTGTATGGTATGGTGTGTGGATGAGTTTTTGTGTGTGTTTGACTGTATGTGTGTGTGGTTTGGTGTGTGGATGTGTTTTAGTGTGTGTGTGTGTGTAGCAGCTCTGTGGAGAGGAACATGTGGAACATTAACTTTGGTGTATCTTCACTCTGATGTACAGGGGTTGGACAATGAAACTGAAACGCCTGGTTTTAGACCACAATAATTCATTAGTATGGTGTAGGGCCTCCTTTTGCGGCCAATACAGCATCAATTCGTCTTGGGAATGACAGATACAAGTCCTGCACAGTGACCAGAGGGATTTTGAGCCATTCTTCTTGCAGAATAGTGGCCAGGTCACTACGTGATGCTGGTGGAGGAAAACGTTTCCTGACTCGCTCCTCCAAAACACCCCAAAGTGGCTCAATAATATTTAGATCTGGTGACTGTGCAGGCCATGGGAGATGTTCAACTTCACTTTCATGTTCATCAAACCACTCTGTCACCAGTCTTGCTGTGTGTATTGGTGCATTATCATCCTGATACATGGCACCGCCTTCAGGATACAATGTTTGAACCATTGGGTGCACATGGTCCTCCAGAATGGTTCGGTAGTCCTTGGCAGTGACGTGCCCATCTAGCACAAGTATTGGGCCTAGGGAATGCCATGATATTGCAGCCCAAACCATCACTGATCCACCCCCATGCTTCACTCTGGGCATGCAACAGTCTGGGTGTTACGCTTCTTTGGGGCTTCTCCACACCGTAACTCTCCCAGATGTGGGAAAGACAGTGAAGGTGGACTCATGAGAGAACAATACATGTTTCACATTGTCCACAGCCCAAGATTTTCGCTGCTGGCACCATTGAAACCGAGGTTTGGCATTGGCACGAGTGACCAAAGGTTTGGCTATAGCAGCCCGGCCATGTACATTGACCCTGTGGAGCTCCCGACGGACAGTTTTGGTGGAAACAGGAGAGTTGAGGTGCACATTTAATTCTGCAGTGAGTTGGGCAGCTGTGGTTTTATGTTTTTTGGATACAATCTGGGTTAGCACCCGGACATCCCTTTCTGACAGCTTCCTCTTGCGTCCACAGTTACTCCTGTTGGATGTGGTCCGTCCTTCTTGGTGGTATGCTGACATTACCCTGGATACCGTGGCTCTTGATACATCACAAAGACTTGCTGTCTTAGTCACAGATGCACCAGCGAGACGTGCACCAACAATTTGTCCTCTTTTGAACTCTGATATGTCTCCCATAATGTTGTGTGCATTGCAATATTTTAAGCAAAACTGTGCTATTACTCTGCTAATTAAACCTTCACACGCTGCTCTTACTGGTGGAATGTGCAACCAATGAAGATTGGCCACCAGGCTGGTCAAATTTAGCCATGAAACCTCCAACACTAAATTGGCCAGTGTTTCAGTTTCATTATCTCTCATGAACATTTTCCATCAGCATTACGTCAGAATCTCAGATGAAATATCTTCAAGCCTTCTTCATGTTGTGTTCCTCATGGTGGACTGACATCATCTCCGTCTCTGCTGTGATGTTTGGTGATCAGTGGTCAGAGTCGAGTCCATCTACCTGCTTATCAAGACATTTTATTCTGATGCTCCAGTGAGCTTTCACACCATGAGCCATGTTTCTGTTCTCAAGAAGCTGTGAAGAGTCTTCATTGAGTCTTCAAACCACCATGGACCTGCTGGTCACCTCTCAGTCTCAGGCAGACATCAGTGTGTGTGTGTCTGTGTGTGTGAGAGAGAGTGTGTGTATGAGAGTGTGTGAGCATGTGTATGAGAGTGTATGTGTGTGTGTGTGAGAGAGCGTGTGTATGAGAGT
>NC_080713.1:31761198-31778698 GCF_019097595.1 Hemibagrus wyckioides
CAGGAGCGTCACAATCCCTGAGGAGATGAGAGTTCTGGACAGTGCAGGGACGGTCACACTGGAGATGTCCAGTCTCCTGCTGTACACAAAAGGCTCCTCCAGCAGCCAGTGTAATGTTCCACAATCTTTGTTCTGCTTTTTAAAAAAGTTCCAGATGTTAAAAAGTTCACAGTCAAAGATCAGTAATCCGGAAACGTCCAGTGTTTTTGTGTCCATTAAAAACAAAGCTCTGTCCAGCCCCAGTCCTCCAACTGTGCATGATAATCCACTGGCTGCTTCTCTCCATACTATGTCTCTGGTTCCAGTAACGAGTCTCTGGATGAACTGGAGGCAGAAGGTTGCAGCTCTGCTGGCTAGCTGGACCAGACCCTGCCCTCCTTCCTCTTTTTGCAGATGGAGTGCCCTCTGAGGAATCCAGTGCAGACCATCCCAGAAGAAGTCCACCAGCAGGGCCTGGATGTTTGCTAGATGTAGAACTCAACAGGGAGACCATCTATACCTGACACCCATGCATTCTCAATCCCCTGGAGAGCCTCATGAACCTCCTCCAGCGTGAGCTCCCTGTCCAGCTCTCTGGCCGCTTGCTCAGAGAGCTTTGGCAAGTCCATGAGGAAGCTGTCCTCCACTACTTGTGCCCCTGACCACTCACTGCTGTACAGCTTCGAGTAGAAGCTTACTGTCTACTTATGAATTTCAGTGGGCTCAGATAAGAGATCCCCTGATTCTGTTCACACAGCATGTATGAATCTTTTCTGTCCATTCTTTTGCTCTAAACTGAAAAAGAACTTTGAAGGAGCATCCATCTCAGCAGCGCTTTTAAAGCGTGAGTGGACCAGCGCCCCCTGTGCTGTAATGTCTAACAGGTCGTTCATTTTAGCTTTTTTACTTTTGAGGGCTTCAATATGCCTGCGATTTCCAGTGACCTCCAAATGCTGGAGTTCCACTATTTCTATCTCCAGAGCTTTCAGAGATCTAACAATGTCTCTTGTGACGTTGTGTACTTTGAATTGTGTTTCAGTCACATTCCACCACTGCTGTAGAGAGATAAAAGCTGCCTTCTCAGATGTGAATCACGATGTGAATTATGTTCATTAAAAACGTAGATACAATAAACATAGGGTTAAAACCTCTCCAACATAAAACACACCAGACTTTCTTCTTGGTGTTCAGTTTCTTTAGGCAATGTACTTCGACATGAATAAATGCTCCTTCCATTCTAAAATGTTTGATGTTGTGGATAAATTGTCTTTGGTCTGGGAAAAACCCCCCAATTACAATGTTTTTCTGCCACTTGGTAGTTCTTAAAAATTTCTTCAGCTTGGTAAACAACATCTAACTGATCTTCCTGGGAACACTGAATCTGACATGCGGTTATCACTGTCTGACTCTACTTTGTTTGCTTTCACATCTTGTTTCTGAGCAGCAGCTCTGCACCTCTGTGTCTGCCTCTGCCAGCACCAGCAGCTCCAGCACTGTGCCAGAATCCACTGAGCTTTATTGTCCTGAGTAGGTCCTCTTCCGTTCTGGTTCAGCTGAGCTGGCCTTTTCTTGGTGTGGTTTAGCCTCATTGGGCTACACCAGGGTGGGTACAGCCGAGCGAGGCCACAACAGGACCGGTTCAGATAAGCTGGCTTTTCCTTGGTCGGTTCAGCCTGGTTGGACCTCACTGGGACCAGTTTAGATGAGCAGGGTTTTTCCAGGGCTGATGTGGCTCCTGTGGGCTCCTGGCCTGCAGGCTGGGCTTGGGGCTTGCTCTCCTTCAGCTCTGGTGTAGAAAACAAACTCTGGGAAATACTAGGTAAATTAAAAGAGAGCAACTGAAACAGGCTGCTGCATGAGCGCATGAGCACAATAGGTTATACCACATGCAACAGCTTCGGAGCGCTCTTCTTCTCCACACTAATAAACACTGGGTCTGTAGTTTTGCATAAAACCCTCATAACCTCAGTGACACCAGGAGATATTTAACAAAATAACTTGAGAAATGAATGTTTTTAGTTTTATTTTTCAGTTTCTTAAAAGAATTGTTTGTGGGAGTAGTTTTAAACATTCACTTGGAAATAACTTGATTGCTCAAAAAATTCAATAAAACTAAAACTAAAACATTACTTTTCAAGTTATTCTCCAGTTATTTTGTAAAATATCCCGTTTTAGTTGCTCTCTTTTAATAAATCTAGTATTTCTTTTTTGTTGGTAACTAGTAATAAACTCTTCCCTCTCTAATCATGTGATTTGAGAGAGTTTTTGACTGTATTTTCACCTCTGGGCTTCTGTTTTCAACTATCTGAGTGACCGGCATGCAGCAACATGGTACTGGCTCATTTGTTTACACCAGAGATAAGCTGATAGCACTTAAACCCGACGGCTTTGTACACCCTACTTTGTATCAGACCATAAACATTTAAGGAGTTTTCCCTTGGGATTAATAAAGTTCTTTGGATCTTGAATAAAAGATTATGTCCGCTTGGAAATAAAGTCAGTGCTCAAAAATTTCCTTTAAAAACTCCTGAGCAATTGAAGCTGTGGTCGCTCGATCTGCACCTGGACATCAACACACCATACATTCTCTTTCTACCTGTTTGTGAGTAAAGAGCATTTGATTTATTTGTGCTTCCTTGGTCTTTGCACGTTCGCTTTGTAAACACTGTACTGTACTGTAACACTGTAGTGCCGCCTACGTCACTCGTGACCTTTCGACGTGGATGCGCATCCTAGAGCTAGTGCTAGACAAGCTTTGGTGGTTAAAAAGTATAAAATTTTTATTTTTATAAGACAATGACTGATCGTTTCTCTGGATAACAGAGTTTAGAGCTCTTTGAAGCTGCATTTAAACTGTATTTTGGAAGTTTAAACTTGGTTGCACCATTGAAGTCCACTATATGAAGAAAAATCCTAAAATGTGTTTTTTTTTTAAATTACTTCTTTTTGACTGAAGAAAAATGACATGAAGATCTTGGATGACCAGGCGGTAAATAAATATATTTTAAATTGTTGTTCTGAAAGTGGAATTCTCCTTTAATATCAGCATCAGAAGAAACAAGGATACTGTAGTCGAAACCATTAACACTGAACTTAAAAACAGCAAAATCCATAAAAACCACTCTCCTAAAAGAAACCAACACACACACGGATATTTACACACACACACACACACACAATAAATATAACTATTACAAGGTGTTTTAAATGGAACATGTTGTACTTGGCAAAATGTACTTGGCAAAATGCCAACTGAGAGAGAGAGAAAGAGAGAGAAAACACATTATCATCAACACTTTAATCTTCTCTTTGAAATGCAGTTATCTTTTTGCTAAAGGGCCAGGTATAGTCAAATTAATTATCAACACCCCCTAAAGATACAGTGTATAAATAACTCCACACACACACATCTGCAGTTTGCCCTGGATCACAGTAATCTTGCTGACTCTCAGACATGGAGACTCTGTACGCTGCACTTGCAGTCCTGAGCTTGAGTTTTTTCTTGTTTTTTGTAAAGTTTCCTTATTTCCTGCACGACTGTGTGTTCATCGTTACATCCCTCAGGATCAGGTCAAAGCGCCTGAAGTTCCGGAAGAGACTTCCCTACTACACGGTGCTGGACTGCTTTCTGGATGCAGTGAGGAGACACCCACACAAGCCCTTCATTGTGTTTGAGGATGAGGTCTACACGTACCAGCAGGTGGACCGCTGGAGCAACAGGGCAGCACACGCGCTGCGGAAACACACTGACCTGCAAGAGGGAGATACGGCCGCGCTGCTCATGGCCAACGAACCACACTTCATCTTCCTCTGGATCGGGCTGATGAAGATCGGATGCTCTACATCACTTCTCAACACCAACATTCGGGGCAAATCCTTAATGCACTGCTTCTTGTGCTGTGAGGCAAAAGTGCTGATCGCAGGGGCAGGTAATACACTTCTGCATTCAGCAAACGCTGTGGAGGAAAACATCTACTCCTCAGTGTTACGTTTTCATAACTATCTTTCCTTTCATGAGAATCGTGGGAGGTACTGGAAGACTCAAGATGGTCAACAACAAGAGCTTCTTTTCTCTCAAACTATATTTTTTCATCACAGTACAGCTGAAGCAATCAGATGTAGGAGAGGCCACATCCCATCCTTACCTTTCCTTAAGCTACGCCTCTGATGTTCAGTTTTACCAACAAACATGTAAAAACCATCAACTTGGTGATCATCATCATCATCATAATCATCATCATCTTTTCAACCAGTTTCAGACTGTAGATGAATTCTGCAGTCTTTCCAGATCTTTGTGCAATTCTAAACTGGATGTTGTTACTGATTCACTTGATTTCTTGTTTTTCTGGTCTCTGGTCTGGTCTTGTCACGTCTCATCCTGATTCTGAACACCAGAGGGAGCGCATATAAGCACGGCGCACACAGCTCACTATGTAAAGTGTCATTTCTGCTTTAGCTAAAACGCGCCAAGCCTTGCTACCTTGTTGTTTGGGATTCATTCTGTATGACCTTGCCTGTTTTCTGGCTTACTTCCTTAGTTTTGCTCCTTCGGTTTTGGTTTATTGATTGTGTGTTATTTTCCGGTTTTCTGATATGTTTTCCTGCCATATTTGTTTAATAAACACTTATGGATCCTACACAGTCCACCTCTGTCAAATTATTACAGCACAATTCACTTCCCGAGGATCCAACAGAATTAAAAGCCATCATAGTGCGTCAAGGTGCCATTATCCGGGGCGTATCAAGACCAAGTTGATGCGCTACAAGCTACTAGCCAGCAACTGCAGCAGCTGCCGCTAGCCATGCTGCCTCCCCCTGCCACGCCAGCACCATGCGGTGAGTCACTGCGCATGCCGCTTCCGGAAAACTTTGATGGCTCTCCCGATTGTTGTCGCAGTTTCCTGTGGCAATGTGATCATTTCTTTGCATACTAGCCTGAGCTATACAGGGCGGAATCTGCTAAATGTGCCTTCATGTTGTTTCTGCTCACTGGGAGAGCATTTGACTGGGTTTCAGCGGTCTGGGATGCGGGCCCGCAGGTGAGAACCTTCTATTTATTCCTATTTTGTGGGCCTAATTCAGGAGGTTTTTGAATATCCAGCTGGGGGAAGGTAGGTCTCTGTTCAGTTGTTGGAATTACTTCAGGGTTCCAAGCCAGCCACGGATTATGCTGTGAAATTCCGTACTCTTGCTGCCCAGAGTGTTTGGAACAACACAGCTTTACTAGTCGTGTTCTGAGAGGGCCTCACACCGGCTCTACAAGCAGAGATGGCATGTTGCGACACCTACATGCTACATGCCAATACTATGTTCTCTAACTAATCGCTATGGCCTTCCGGCTAGACAACCTCTGGCACCAATACCTCGTCCAGAGTTCTTGAATCCTAGAGAGGAGAGACCTGAACCTATGCAACTCAGCCATGCCCGTCTATCAGAGGAGGACCACCAGCGCCAAACCAGACAGCACCTGTGCTATTACTGTGGGAAGAGTGGCCACTGATAGATTATAGAGCGGCAGTCAACCTCATAGACAGTCAACTCATTGAGGACTTCCATGCACCCCTCCACTACGTGTGACAGCCATGAATGACCAACCCATCGGGAGGGGTTACCTCACACATCAGACCAAGCATCTCACAATACAACTCTGGTTATTTCACCATGAGTGTCTGTCCTTCTACCTCATTTCCTCTCCTGCCACACCTATCATACTGGGATTCCCATGGCTTCAACAGCACAATCCCCAAATTTCATAGAAGGAAGGGGAATTAGAATGCTGGTCTCCTCACTGCATAGATATCTGTTTTTACCTCCCCTTTGTTGTAGAAGTAGATGCTTCTAGCTGTGGAGTAAGTGCTGTCCTATCACAACATCAATTGTCAATGTCAGCTTCACCCCTGTGCAGGAAACTATTCCAGGAAACTGACCACAGCTGAGGCCAATTACGACTTTGGCAACAGAGAATTACTGTCTATAAAGGCTGCTTTGGAAGAGTGGAGACAATGGCTAGAGGAGGCTCAACATCCCTTCCTCGTCCTGACTGACCATCGGAACTTGGAATATCTCTGTGGGGCCAAAAGTCTCAATCCATGCCAAACTTGGTGGGCCCTGTTCTTTATGCGATTTCTGTTTTCGGTTGCATATCTCCCACCTCCCACCTTCCGTCATCCTGGCCCCTATCCAGTAAAACCTTGTGGAAAGTATTCAGCGAGCTCATGCCAAAGAGCCTCCACTTGAGTCCTTCCCACCGTCTAGGCTCTATGTGCCAACCCAGCTCCACCTCCGCACTATACAATGAAATCATGAAGCCCCCAGTTCTGGCCACCCAGGTATACACCGTACTACCAGCTGATACGGAACAAGTTCTGGTAGCCTACCCTCACCCAGGACGTCAAGGAGTATATCAGATCCTGCCCTATATGCACCCAGTCTCACACGAGCCATCTGCCTCTTGAGGGTTTATTAGAACCACTACCTATTCCCAAGTGTCCCTGGTCCCATATCTCCACTGACTTTTTCAGACTTGCCACAGTCCAACGGGTTCAACACCATCATGGTTGTCATAGACCGCTTCTTTAAATCATGTAAACTAATTCCCCCCAAAGGGTTATCCACCACCATGGAAACAGCTAACGCCTTGGTTTTAGGAACTATGGACTCCCCAAGGATATTGAGTCTGATCGGGGTCCCCAGTTTACCTCGCAAGTATGGAGGGCTTTCTGCAGTCGATTGGGGATCAGTCTGAGTCTAGGCTTGGGCTATTACCCTCAATCTAATGGACAGGCAGAGTGGCTCAACCAAGAGATCCGGAGGTTTCTCAGATCATACTGCAGTTGAGAACAACATCGTTGGAGTGAGTTCCTCCCCTGGGCCGAATATGCCCAGAATTTACTTACTCACTCCTCCATCAGCCTTACACCGTTCCAGTGTGTTCTCGGTTATCAGCCACCGTTGTTTCCATGGTCTGGAGACCCCTCTGATGTCCAAGTGGTTGACAAGTGGACACAATGCAGTCAGAAGGTATGGGAGTGAGCACGTTCGGAGAGAGGAGACAACGTATCCAGGCCAATCGACACTGACATCAACACCCCCCGTATCAGGTGGGACAAAAAGTCTGGGTGTCGACCCGGAATCTGAGACTCCGACTGTCATGCCGCAAGCTCAGCCCCAGGTTCATAGGCCCCTTCAAAATAATTCGTCAAATTAAACCAGTCTCCTATCATCTGCAGCTCCCCTCCTCTTATCACATCTCTCCCACCTTCCATGTCTCACTTCTTAAGCCATCTCATGAACCCCGCTCTGACAGGCCTACTACCAGTAAACCTCCCCCTCCTTTGGACAAAGATGGGGGCCCCTGACTACCAAGTGCACTCCAGTATTGGGTGGATTGGGAGGGGTATGGCCCAGAGAAATGCTCCTGGGTCGATGCAGCCAACATCCTTGATCCTTCCCTTACAGAGGAGTTTCACCTCTCTCACCTCAGTGGTCAACTGAGTGGGCAGTGGTGGCTCAAGTGGTTAAGGCTCTGGGTCGTTGACAGGAAAATCAGGGGTTCAAGCCCCAGCACCGCCAAGTTTCCACTGTTGGGCCCTTGAGCAAGGCCCTTAACCCTCTCTGCTCCAGGGGCGCTGTATCATGGCTGACCCTGCACTCTGACCCCAACCTCCAAGGATGGGATAGGCGAAGAAAGAATTTCACTGTGCTGTAATGTGTATGTGACAAATAAAGGCTGTTTCATTTCATTTCAACTTGTTAAAACCCTGATTGCTAAGCTCCACTGCTGGGCAATTAAGCAAGGCCCTTAACCCTCTCTACTCCAGGGGTCTAGATCTGGTGGCAGCGGTAGCTCAGGTGGGGGCAGTGTGTCTGGGTTGTTTATCCACTGCTGGGCAGTGGGGTTTGTATCACAGCTGCCCCTACACTCTGACCCCAACTACGGCAGCTGGGATATGCGAAGAAAAGAATTCCACTGTGCTGTAATGCATGTGTGGTGATAATAAAGGCTTCTTCTTCTGCTTCTTCATGGAAGACAGCCATCTCCATGTGATGGAAGAACTCTCTGAAGAACTCTCAGATCACACCATCTGACTTGTCATGCAGCCTTGGTATAGTCTTGCACAATTGTCCTTCTCACATCACACTATTAATATGATGTGGTCATGCAGGTTTCTTCTACACAACATCAGGACAATCCAATATCAGTATGATCCATCACTTGCTCAGCTTCTTGTCATCTTCAGACTGTAACAGGTCTGCGTGCTGCTCCACAGATTTTAAAGCACTCATGAGAAAGCTATTCATTTATCGCTTTGTCTGTCCCTCACTCAGTGTGTGTCGTATTGTGATTTACAGTGTGTTGTGTAATGTTTTTGTGTGTTTGTTTCAGAGTACAGCAGTGCAGTGTGTGAGGTGCTGCCAGACTTGCGTGATTGTGGTGTAAGTGTGTTCCTGTTGTGTGATAATTGTGACATTGATGGAGTTCAGTCTCTGAAAGACAAGATGGACATCAGTGAGGACGGACCTGTGAGACACACACTGGCAATAGAGAGGGGCAAGACTCAAAAAACTCAAAAAACCCAATTCCATTGAAGTTGGGACGTTGTGTAAAATGTAAATAAAAACAGAATACAATGACCTGCAAATCCTTGTTGACACATATTCATTTGAAAACAACACAAAGACAAAATATGCAATGTTCAAACTGATAAACTTGATTATCTCATTTTGAGACAAATATTCATGCATTTTGAATTTGATGTCTGCATCACGTTCCAAAAGAGCTGGGACAGGGGCAACAAAAGACTGGGAAAGTTGGGTAATTTAGGTATTCCATCATCTACATCTACTTCTGGTGATACATAATATCATCAAAAGTTTCAGAGAATCTGGAGAAATCTCTGAATGTAAGCCGAAAACCAACTCTGAATGGCCACGACCTTTAATCCTTCAGGCGGCACTGCATTAAAAACAGACATCATTCTGTAAAGGATATTACCATGTGGGCTCAGGAACACTATGGAAAACCGTTGTCAGTTAACACAGTTTGTTGCAACATCTACAGGTGCAAGTTAAAACTCTACCATGCAAAGCGCAAGCCTTACAACAACAACACTCAGATATGCTGCCGGCTTCTATGGGCCCGAGACCACACACACTAAATTGTCCTGTTTGCACACACATGCCACTTTACATTTATATATATTTATATTAATCCTGTTTACATCTGTCGCTTTAATATCTGCAATCACTGTATACACTGTTCTTTGCACATTGTCTTGTTCATTGCACAAAGTCGGCCTATATATTGTTTGTCTGCACTGTCTTGTCTTGTCTTGTCTTGTCTTTTCTTCCTGTGCACTTCTGTTGTATGTCTAGTTCTTAAAGACTGCACCTTAAGTATAGTTTAATTTTAATTTTTAAATTATAGTTTAATTTTTTTATCTCTATGTTATAGCTCTGTGTTTGTCTGCGTCACTGTACTTTGTCTGTGTTCTGTGTAGCACCTCTGGTCTAGGAGGAACGTTGTTTCACTTCACTGTGTACTGCATCTGATATATATGGTTGAAGTGACAATAAAGCTTCTTTGACTTTGACTTTGACTTGATCTGAGATGGACTGATGCAAAGTGGAAGAGTGTGCTGTGGTCGGACAAGTCCGCATTTCAAATTGCTTTTGGAAATCATGGACGTCACGTCCTCCGGGCTCAAAAAGAAAAGGACCATCCAGATTGCTATCAGTGCAAAGTTCAAAAGCCAGCATCTGTGATGGTATGGGGGTGTGTTAGTGCCCATGGCATGGGTAGCTTGCACATCTATGAAGGCACCATTGATGCTGAATGGTACAAACAAGTTTTGGAGCAAAATGTGCTGCCATCCAAGTGATGTCTTTTTCAGGGGACATACCTGCTTATTTCAGCAGGACAATGCCAAGCCACATTCTGCATGTGTTACAACAGCATGGCTTTGTAGAAAAAGAGTATGGGTGTTAGACTGGCCTGTCTGCAGTCCAGACTTGTCTCCTATTGAAAATGAAGCGCAGAATACAACACAGACCCCTGACTGTTGAGCAACTGAAGTCATATATCAAGCAAGAATGGGAAAGAATTCCATCTACAAAGCTTCAACAATTAGTGTCCTTAGTTCCCAAATGCTTATTGAATGTTGGTAAAAAAGAAAGGTGATGTGAAAATACCCCTGTCCCAGCTCTTTTGGAAGGTGTTGCAGGAATCAAATTCAAAATGAGTGAATATTTGCAAGAAACAATCAAATTTATCAATTTGAACATTGCATATCTTGTCTTTGTGCTGTTTTCAACTGAATATGGGTCATTAAGGATTTGCAGGTCCTTATATTCTTTTTTTTATTTATGTTTTACACGGGCCCAGTAGTAGCAGCTTGGTGGACCTGTGATTCAAACTCACAGCCTACCAATCAGTAATCCAACACCTTAACCACTGAGCTAATGTGTCTGTTTTCCCAGAGAGAGACAGACCAGCAGCACTCGGTGTGAGTTACCATCGGAAACGGACTTCGCGCCGACATCTGGCGGGAATTTCAGTGCAGGTTCAGTGTGAAAAAAATCAGAGAGTTCTACTCTGCCTCCGATGGGAACATGGGCTTCTTGAACTACCCGGGGAAAGTGGGCGCTGTGGGCAACATGAACTTCATCCAAAAGCTCATTGTGTGAATGAATCTGCACAAACACCATCACAAACACCTCAGTGTCATGGCAGAGGGTTAGATAGCATGCTGTGCTAATGTGGGATTGGAAAGTCACACAATTACAGTTACACAGGAATACACAAAACATTATGCTGAGAAATCCAGAACACAATAACACATCCAAACACAAGGATGAATCAAAAAGGTATAGTGTGTGAATGGAATTCTTCCCTCTGATTGGACGAGACATGGGTCACTCAGGATCTACAGGAAGTCCAGCAGTAGCTGCAGCAGTAGAAAGTGGATTGGTGTGTGTATGAACACAGCTCTGCTCTTATAGCGCTCCTTACATCCTTTAATCTGGAATAGTTTGCTCTTCCAGAACATTCCTGCTGTGTTTTTAGAGATAAATTAATCTTTACTCCATGATACACTATCAGTATCTCCAACATCACACTGACCATATGAACGTCCTTCACCACAGTAGAGCTGAATGAACTCCATTTTCTTATCAATATAAATATATGTTTGTTATTTTCTTTAAAAGATTTAAAATGGTTTAAAGTGAAGGCAGAACTCCACACATGTACAATAATAAAGTTAGATACACAATTTCCTACTTCCTGTATATCCTGAGTGACAGATGTCTCATCCAATCAGAGATCAGAATACCATTCACACACTATACCCAACTTTTCCACTCTTTCTGATTCGTCCTCATGTTTTTGGGTCTGTTACTGTGTTTTGAACTTCTCAGCCACCAAACTTACCTCTAGAATTCAATTCACAGGCAACAGCTCTGGTGGACATTCCTGCAGTCATCATGCCAATTGCATGCTCCCTCAAAACTTGCGACATTGTGCTGTGTGATAAAACTGCACATTTTATAGTGGCCTTTTATTGTGGCCAGCCTAAGGCACACCTGTGCAATAATCATGCTGTCTAATCAGCATCTTGATATGCCACGCCTGTGAGGTGGATGAATTATCTCGGCAAAGGAGAAGTGCTCACTAACACAGATTTAGACAGATTTGTGAACAATATGCAATTTAAATACCAATTCTAATTGAACCAGAAAATTTATTGGTGGATTCATGGATCAAACACCAGTTGTGAATTTTGCCGTTAAGCACCTTGTTAGAGAACAGCAAGTTCTGCAGAAAGTACTGAAACACTGAACAGTTGGACATGTGCATTCAAAAGTGTAGAGAAGGTCAAATTAAGTTCACCTGGAAAGGTTATAGTGCATTTTAGGTGCATCCTGAAATTTCACCCGAAAGCCCAATATCCTTAACTTTTTGTGAGTAGTGTATAAATTGTGAACATGAAGCCATATTTAAAAAAAGAAATAAATAAAGGGGAAAGAGCTTCATCCATCTAGTGGACATAGTCTAGTACTGCAGGAGTCAGGCCCAAACCATGTCTAGTTAATAGACTGATGAATGTAAAAATTTGTTGTGAGCCGTTTGAGCATCAAAAAATCATGAAACTAAGCAAACTTACTCACAACCAGTTGTTCTTTATATGTGAAATGTTTTGAAACATTTGGACTTTCCAAATGTAATTTAATTTTTTTCTTAATTATGTCCTCACCATAGCAACATCATTCAAAATATCACAATATCACAGTTTCACATAAGCCACGTCTTCACATTATTCTCACTGATTTTCAACCAAATCAGGTGAAAGGAAGGGATTTCTAAAAGTGACACACTTCCTGCTGCCAGTTGGTGGTGCTATTACTGAGACTCACAGTTGTCATGTCCGTGTGATTAGCTTTCTTCTCTTAACATTACATTTGAGGTTTGATGTACATCGTTCAATGTATACAGAAGTTATTAGCCACTTCCTGTTTCCTTTTATTCGCCATAAGTTTAAGGGCTCCTCACGGCTGAACCGTTTGAGATCAAAAATCCCTCATCAACTTTAGATCCTCAATGTCTTCAGATCATATTGGACCCTGTTTGGTCAAAATCATATAAATCCCCTAGGAGGAGTAAATCAAATTCCATTGGGTGTGTTTTTCAAACATCCCAAAATAACTGACTTCCTGTTAAGCAGATCCCATGACAGGTGGATGAACATCATTTAGTTCAATGAGATCTAAATGTATCCCGGCTCTCATGCATATACGTACAAGTGAATATGAGCTGTGCAGCTATATTTCTGGCAAAGTTCCAGGGGGCGCTGTGACAGCCCTGTGCCACGCCCGGGGACCAGCCACACTGGCCTTTCTCAAACATTTGCACTTTATATGTGAAATATTTTGGAACATTAGGCCTTTCCACTCGTAAGATATCAGAAGATTAATTTTCTTCGATTATGTTCTCATGTAAATCGTCGCCATAGTAACACGATTCAAGTTATCAAAAATTCCTTCACCGTTTGACATCAGCCGTGTCCTGACATTATCCTGACTGATTTTCAACCAAATCAGGTGAAAGTAAGGGACAAAATATTAGAGATTTCAAAATATGACACACTTCCTGCTGCCAGTTGGTGGCGCTATGACCGAGACTCACAGTTGTCATATCTGTGTGATCAGTTTTCAATGCTTAACATAATCCTAAGGTCTCATGTAGATCACGTAATGTACACAGAAGTTATTTGCCACTTCCTGTTTCGTTTTATTCTCCATAAGTTTAAGGGCTTCTCACGGCTGAACCGTTTGAGATCAAAAATCCCTCATCAACTTACATTATCAGTGTCTTGAGATCATATTAGCCTGGGTTTGGTGGGGGTTGTATAAATGTCTTGAGATCATATTAGCCTGGGTTTGGTGGCGGTTGTATCAGTGTCTTGAGATCATATTAGCCTGGGTTTGGTGGCGGTTATAATAATGTCTTGAGATCATATTAGCCTGGGTTTGGTGGCGGTTGTATAAATGTCTTGAGATCATATTAGCCTGGGTTTGGTGGCGGTTATAATAATGTCTTGAGATCATATTAGCCTGGGTTTGGTGGCGGTTATAATAATGTCTTGAGATCATATTAGCCTGGGTTTGGTGGAGGTTGTATCAATGTCTTGAGATCATATTAGCCTGGGATTGGTCGCGGTTGTATCAATTCCCTAGGAGGAGTATTTCAAATTCCATTGGGCGTTTTGCAAACAACTCAAAACAGTGACTTAATGGCCGCAGATTCCAACCTGTCTGCTGATTTTCATGAGTTTTTGACCATGTTAAGACCCTCAAAAGTGCATGGATGATTGAAAAAAAAAAAAAAATCATTAGAAGAACAAGAGGGCCCATCGCACTGCTAGTGCTTGGACCCTAATTAAAGATAACGACATGGATTATGCATCATCAGCACCAGTTAGTTAAGAGAAAAATTCCAAACAAAACAAACTAACAGAGAAGTTTCAACAAAGGTAGAAAATAAACACACACACACACACACACACACACACTACAACACTATGATATCAGGAGAGATCCACTTCTGAACACACACACACACACACACACACACTACAACACTATCATATCAGGAGAGATCCACTTCTGAACACACACACACACACACACACACACACACTACAACACTATCATATCAGGAGAGATCCACTTCTGAACACACACACACACACACACACTACAACACTATCATATCAGGAGAGATCCACTTCTGAACACACACACACACACACACACACACTACAACACTATCATATCAGGAGAGATCCACTTCTGAACACACACACACACACACACACACTACAACACTATCATATCAGGAGAGATCCACTTCTGAACACACACACACACACACACACACACACTACAACACTATCATATCAGGAGAGATCCACTTCTGAACACACACACACACACACACACACAACAACACTATCATATCAGGAGAGATCCACTTCTGAACACACACACACACACACACTACAACACTATCATATCAGGAGATCCACTTCTGAACACACACACACACACACACACACACACACACTACAACACTATCATATCAGGAGAGATCCACTTCAGAACACACACACACACACTACAACACTATCATATTAGGAGAGATCCACTTCTGAACACACACACACACACACACACTACAACACTATCATATCAGGAGAGATCCACTTCTGAACACACACACACACACACACACACACTACAACACTATCATATCAGGAGAGATCCACTTCTGAACACACACACACACACACACACTACAACACTATCATAACAGGAGAGATCCACTTCTGAACACACACACACACACAACAACACTATCATATCAGGAGAGATCCACTTCTGAACACACACACACACACACACACACACACTACAACACTACAACACTACCATAACAGGAGAGATCCACTTCTGAACACACACACACACACACACACTACAACACTATCATAACAGGAGAGATCCACTTCTGAACACACACACACACACACTACAACACTATCATATCAGGAGAGATCCACTTCTGAACACACACACACACACACACACACACACACACTACAACACTATCATATCAGGAGAGATCCACTTCTGAACACACACACACACACACAACAACACTATCATATCAGGAGAGATCCACTTCTGAACACACACACACACACACGCACACACACACACACACACACACACACACTACAACACTATCATAACAGGAGAGATCCACTTCTGAACACACACACACACACACACACACAACAACACTATCATATCAGGAGAGATCCACTTCTGAACACACACACACACACACACACTACAACACTATCATATCAGGAGAGATCCACTTCTGAACACACACACACACACACACACACACAACAACACTATCATATCAGGAGAGATCCACTTCTGAACACACACACACACACACACACACTACAACACTATCATATCAGGAGAGATCCACTTCTGAACACACACACACACACTACAACACTATCATATCAGGAGAGATCCACTTCTGAACACACACACACACACACGCACACACACACACACACACACACACACACACACTACAACACTATCATAACAGGAGAGATCCACTTCTGAACACACACACACACACACACACACAACAACACTATCATATCAGGAGAGATCCACTTCTGAACACACACACAAACACACACACACACTACAACACTATCATATCAGGAGAGATCCACTTCTGAACACACACACACACACACTACAACACTATCATATCAGGAGAGATCCACTTCTGAACACACACACACACACACTACAACACTATCATATCAGGAGATCCACTTCTGAACACACACACACACACACACACACTACAACACTATCATATCAGGAGAGATCCACTTCTGAACACACACACACACACACACTACAACACTATCATGTCAGGAGAGATCCACTTCTGAACACACACACACACACACTACAACACTATCATATCAGGAGAGATCCACTTCTGAACACACACACACACACTACAACACTATCATATCAGGAGAGATCCACTTCTGAACACACACACACACACACGCACACACACACACACACACACACACACACACACACACTACAACACTATCATAACAGGAGAGATCCACTTCTGAACACACACACACACACACACACACACACAACAACACTATCATATCAGGAGAGATCCACTTCTGAACACACACACAAACACACACACACACTACAACACTATGATATCAGGAGAGATCCACTTCTGAACACACACACACACACACACACACACTACAACACTATCATATCAGGAGAGATCCACTTCTGAACACACACACACACACACACACACACACACTACAACACTATCATATCAGGAGAGATCCACTTCTGAACACACACACACACACACACACTACAACACTATCATATCAGGAGAGATCCACTTCTGAACACACACACACACACACACACACACTACAACACTATCATATCAGGAGAGATCCACTTCTGAACACACACACACACACACACACACTACAACACTATCATATCAGGAGAGATCCACTTCTGAACACACACACACACACACACACACACACTACAACACTATCATATCAGGAGAGATCCACTTCTGAACACACACACACACACACACACACAACAACACTATCATATCAGGAGAGATCCACTTCTGAACACACACACACACACACACTACAACACTATCATATCAGGAGATCCACTTCTGAACACACACACACACACACACACACACACACTACAACACTATCATATCAGGAGAGATCCACTTCAGAACACACACACACACACTACAACACTATCATATTAGGAGAGATCCACTTCTGAACACACACACACACACACACACTACAACACTATCATATCAGGAGAGATCCACTTCTGAACACACACACACACACACACACACACACTACAACACTATCATATCAGGAGAGATCCACTTCTGAACACACACACACACACACACACTACAACACTATCATAACAGGAGAGATCCACTTCTGAACACACACACACACACAACAACACTATCATATCAGGAGAGATCCACTTCTGAACACACACACACACACACACACACACACTACAACACTACAACACTACCATAACAGGAGAGATCCACTTCTGAACACACACACACACACACACACTACAACACTATCATAACAGGAGAGATCCACTTCTGAACACACACACACACACACTACAACACTATCATATCAGGAGAGATCCACTTCTGAACACACACACACACACACACACACACACACACTACAACACTATCATATCAGGAGAGATCCACTTCTGAACACACACACACACACACAACAACACTATCATATCAGGAGAGATCCACTTCTGA
>NC_080713.1:31781198-31796198 GCF_019097595.1 Hemibagrus wyckioides
TACAGACATATACTCAAACACACCTCTTACACACACAGCACACACACACACATAGTCAAACACACCCCTTACACATGCATACACACACACACCACAAACACACACACAAATATACTGAAACACACCTTTTACACACACACACATATTCTCAAACACACTCCTTACACACACATATACACACACACACACACCGCACACACATAAATACTCACCCCCACACACACACACCCATATATTCAAACACAACCTAAATACACACACACCACACACACACATACACTATATTGCCAAAAGTATTCACTCACCCATCCAAATAATCAGAATCAGGTGTTCCAATCACTTCCATGGCCACAGGTGTATAAAATCAAGCACCTAGGCATGCAGACTGTTTTTACAAACATTTGTGAAAGAATGGGTCGCTCTCAGGAGCTCAGTGAATTCCAGCGTGGAACTGTGATAGGATGCCACCTGTGCAACAAATCCAGTCGTGAAATTTCCTCACTCCTAAATATTCCACAGTCAACTGTCAGCTGTATTATAAGAACGTGGAAGTGTTTGGGAACGACAGCAACTCAGCCACGAAGTGGTAGGCCACGTAAACTGACGGAGCGGGGTCAGCGGATGCTGAGGCGCATAGTGCGAAGAGGTCGCCAACTTTCTGCAGAGTCAATCGCTACAGACCTCCAAACTTCATGTGGCCTTCAGATGAGCTCAAGAACAGTGCGCAGAGAGCTTCATGGAATGGGTTTCCATGGCCGAGCAGCTGCATCCAAGCCATACATCACCAAGTGCAATGCAAAGCGCCGGATGCAGTGGTGTAAAGCACGCCGCCACTGGACTCTAGAGCAGTGGAGACGCGTTCTCTGGAGTGACGAATCGCGCTTCTCCATCTGGCAATCTGATGGACGAGTCTGGGTTTGGCGGTTGCCAGGAGAACGGTACTTGTCTGACTGCATTGTGCCAAGTGTAAAGTTTGGTGGAGGGGGGATTATGGTGTGGGGTTGTTTTTCAGGAGCTGGGCTTGTCCCCTTAGTTCCAGTGAAAGGAACTCTGAATGCTTCAGCATACCAAGACATTTTGGACAATTCCATGCTCCCAACTTTGTGGGAACAGTTTGGAGCTGGCCCCTTCCTCTTCCAACATGACTGTGCACCAGTGACCAAAGCAAGGTCCATAAAGACATGGATGACAGAGTCTGGTGTGGAGGAACTTGACTGGCCTGCACAGAGTCCTGACCTCAACCCGATAGAACACCTTTGGGATGAATTAGAGCGGAGACTGAGAGCCAGGCCTTCTCGTCCAACATCAGTGTGTGACCTCACAAATGCGCTTCTGGAAGAATGGTCAAAAATTCCCATAAACACACTCCTAAACCTTGTGGACAGCCTTCCCAGAAGAGTTGAAGCTGTTATAGCTGCAAAGGGTGGACCGACGTCATATTGAACCCTATGGATTAGGAATGGGATGTCACTTAAGTTCATATGCGAGTCAAGGCAGGTGAGCGAATACTTTTGGCAATATAGTGTATACTCAAACACATCCCTTACACACACACTGCACACACACACTGCACACACACATATACTTAAACACACCCCTTACACACACACCCCCCAAACACACCCCACACACACACTGCACACACACACTGCACACACACACTGCACACACACACTGCACACACACATATACTCAAACACATCCCTTACACACACACTGCACACACACACTGCACACACACATATACTTAAACACACCCCTTACACACACACCCCCCAAACACACCCCACACACACACACACATATAAACACACACACCCAAAACACACACATATATACCCCCCACACACAAACAGACCCCTTACACACACATACACCCACTCCAAACACACAAACACATCCCACACACACATGCACATATGTTCACACACACCCCAAACACACATACACACACACACATCCCAAACACCCACACACACACACACATATATACACACACACTCAAACTGCTGTACACAAACACTGCTCAATGAAACATGATCCTTCTCTCTCACACCACACACACACACACACACACACACAGGTTAAAATAGTCAGTGGTTCATTTTCAGTAGGTCACATGGCTGAAGTATGAATGAAGGAACTCGTCAGACTGACTAAAAATTGGGGAAAATCTGCAGATATTCAGAATAAAGGAATAAAATAATTGTCACTAACTGTCACAATAAAACAGTGTGTGTGTGTGTGTGTGTGTGTGTGTTAATCAGATTCTGGTGACACAAAGAGAGATGTGTGTGCTGTTTATAACATTTATATTACATGTATATTAACATATCATCCACTTTATTCCCAAAACTAACATTAGATCCTAAGAGAAACACCTTTCCCCCCTTTTTGTCTTTATTATTTCAACCATAAAGAAGTCACAGCTGTAGCACCAGATAGTACACACCTGAATCCTTCACATCTGCTTGTTTTCTTTCACAATTTCACAATTTTAATATTCTGTTATAAAAAATATTTATAAAGTGACCCAGAGAAGTTGTGGTGTTGGATTAAAGCTGCCCACAGCTGCTCCAGTGAGGGATATATTTAGATCACTGCTCATTCTGTCTAATCACATGATTCTCTAACAGCAGGTGTCAAGTTCAGCTTCAAAAGTCTGCACGTACACACACACACACACACACACACTCAAAACCTGAACACAACTCGGATATCAGTGGTAAGATTCCACAAAATCCTCCACAAAACACAAAAATGTAATGGATTCTTCCAAAAGCCAGAATCTGAGAAACACTTCACATCCAATCAGATCTCAACACACACACACACACACACACAACCCAAAAACACAACACTACAAACAAACACAAACAATCCATTAAAAACAAACACAGTAACACAGAATAGCCCTATTCAGCTGGGATTAGTTTTCAATGTGGAAATATAAGTATATATATATATATATATATATATATATATATGTACTATTTAATGTTCTACACACTGAGCAGTTACTATAAATCCTGTCTGAACCCAGTGTTGCCAGATTGAGCGGGTTGATAAAATTTGGGATGGTTTTTGATGCAATAGCGGGTTTCTATTTTTGACTATAAACATGATATTTTATTAATTTTCCATTCAAACGAACTTTACAATAAAGTATAATATGTAATGTTGAGTTTTTAATAATATGGTTCAGTTTTTAAGCCAGTAAGGTTGAGGAGAGTCCTGTCCAGACTTCAGTCCTGATTGGTGGGTTGTTGTAATCGTTAAGCCAATATCACAATGTTATTAACAAAGTGTTTTTATCATCATCATGCCAAAGTTGAGGAAATCTAGAATGTTCTACAGTAAAGAATGGGAGAGCAACATGTTTATGATATTTCAAGAAACGTTCTCATCAGTTCTGTGAAGATTCTCTGCATTTAGGTAAGCGTGTTTATACATTATTATTCTGATATAAAATTCTTATATCATGTTTGATAATTAAATAAAACATATACAGGTAGCTAACCCATATGTTTCCTGTTTGTTATTGTATAAGTTATCACAGTATGCGTTGTGGGCTGGTATTTATTAAAATGGGAAGGGTTTAAGCTGGAAATCTTCAATCTGGCAACACTGTCTGAACCGATATTGTTAAAGACTGCATTATTTCCTGCAATAAAATTTTTTTTAGTATGAAGATAAAAAGATACTCCAGGAAACACAAAAGCCTAAAAGACAGAAGAGTAAAAATGAAAGATAACGTTTAAGACATCAGTGAAGATTTTAGCATGCAGGGTTTTAAGTGAGTACAAGATAGGGGTGGCTGGGACATTCAACCATAGTGGAAAACCACCAACCTGGCAACCCTGATGACTAGGCAGTTAAGGACATGCTACAAATGTCACGTCTCCACATGCATCCCAGATTTCCTCTGTACGTGGTCTGAGTGACCAGATCTCCAGACGGATTTGACCTGGTCATTCTCGCACTGATCCGTTTCACCTTAACACTGGTGCTGCAGACACGCCCAGCCCTAAACATCACAAACCAGCTCAAATCAGCCAGCTATACACACCTGACACTCACCCCGCTGCTCCAAACACACACACACACACACGTGAATATTATTCAACATACTGAACATGTAATTAAAATGAAAATTATTTATGAGACAGCTGTGCCAAACACACACACACACACACACACACACACTCTGGGAGAGTAACAGCTGTTCTTCACATTCCACTGAGAATGCCATAACACACACACACACACAAACACACAAACACACAAACACACACAGTAAAAGTGTGGAAAGGGAAAGGACATTTGGTGCAGAAACTGTTTGGCAGCTTGGCTGAGGATTTTTAGATAGACACATTGCTGTGTGTGTGTGTGTGTGTGTGTGTGTGTGTGTGTGTGTGTGTGTGTGTGTACGTCATTATTGGATCTAAAAGTTGATGACAGGAACATGCAATACAGCAGGTAACTCTGTTCTGTAGCATGAGATTATAAATCATTATAAACACTGAGAGTGGGATTATAAATCATTATAAACAGTGAGAGTGGGATTATAAATCATTATAAACACTGAGAGTGGGATTATAAATCATTATAAACACTGAGAGTGGGATTATAAATCATTATGAAGACACTGAGAGTGGGATTATAAATCATTATAAACACTGAGAGTGGGATTATAAATCATTATAAACACTGAGAGTGGGATTATAAATCATTATAAACAGTGAGAGTGGGATTATAAATCATTATAAACACTGAGAGTGGGATTATAAATCATTATGAAGACACTGAGAGTGGGATTATAAATCATTATAAACACAGAGAGTGGGATTATAAATCATTATAAACACTGAGAGTGGGATTATAAATCATTATAAACACTGAGAGTGGGATTATAAATCATTATAAACACTGAGAGTGGGATTATAAATCATTATAAACACTGAGAGTGGGATTATAAATCATTATAAACACTGAGAGTGGGATTATAAATCATTATAAACACTGAGAGTGGGATTATAAATCATTATAAAGACAGTGAGGTGGTGTAAAATGAAGTGCTAAATCAGCAGAGAGACAGAGAGGAATATTGAAAGTTCAGCCTGCAAATAAACCAAAGGCTGCTGATAAACTCATCAACACAGTGTGTGTGTGTGTGTTTGTGTGTGTGTGTGTGTGTGTGTGTATGTGTGTGTGTGTGTGTGTGTGTATGTGTGTGTGTGTGTGAACTCTGCCCCTCTGGTGATGTGACCAAAAGTCCACACTAGCTGAGGTTCTGAATTGAAGTTCACTAGAAAATAAAGGCTTCTTATACAGAGCACTCGATTGAGGAGGAAAAACTCGTTATTGTATAAGTTATCACAGTATGCGTTGTGGGCTGGTATTTATTAAAATGGGAAGGGTTTAAGCTGGAAATCTTCAATCTGGCAACACTGTCTGAACCGATATTGTTAAAGACTGCATTATTTCCTGCAATAAATTTTTTTTTAGTATGAAGATAAAAAGATACTCCAGGAAACACAAAAGCCTAAAAGACAGAAGAGTAAAAATGAAAGATAACGTTTAAGACATCAGTGAAGATTTTAGCATGCAGGGTTTTAAGTGAGTACAAGATAGGGGTGGCTGGGACATTCAACCATAGTGGAAAACCACCAACCTGGCAACCCTGATGACTAGGCAGTTAAGGACATGCTACAAATGTCACGTCTCCACATGCATCCCAGATTTCCTCTGTACGTGGTCTGAGTGACCAGATCTCCAGACGGATTTGACCTGGTCATTCTCGCACTGATCCGTTTCACCTTAACACTGGTGCTGCAGACACGCCCAGCCCTAAACATCACAAACCAGCTCAAATCAGCCAGCTATACACACCTGACACTCACCCCGCTGCTCCAAACACACACACACACACACGTGAATATTATTCAACATACTGAACATGTAATTAAAATGAAAATTATTTATGAGACAGCTGTGCCAAACACACACACACACACACACACACACACACACACACACACACACTCTGGGAGAGTAACAGCTGTTCTTCACATTCCACTGAGAATGCCATAACACACACACACACACAAACACACAAACACACACAGTAAAAGTGTGGAAAGGGAAAGGACATTTGGTGCAGAAACTGTTTGGCAGCTTGGCTGAGGATTTTTAGATAGACACATTGCTGTGTGTGTGTGTGTGTGTGTGTGTGTGTGTGTGTGTGTGTGTGTACGTCATTATTGGATCTAAAAGTTGATGACAGGAACATGCAATACAGCAGGTAACTCTGTTCTGTAGCATGAGATTATAAATCATTATAAACACTGAGAGTGGGATTATAAATCATTATAAACACTGAGAGTGGGATTATAAATCATTATAAACACTGAGAGTGGGATTATAAATCATTATAAACACTGAGAGTGGGATTATAAATCATTATAAACACTGAGAGTGGGATTATAAATCATTATGAAGACACTGAGAGTGGGATTATAAATCATTATAAAGACACTGAGAGTGGGATTATAAATCATTATAAACACTGAGAGTGGGATTATAAATCATTATAAACACTGAGAGTGGGATTATAAATCATTATAAACACAGAGAGTGGGATTATAAATCATTATAAACACTGAGAGTGGGATTATAAATCATTATAAACACTGAGAGTGGGATTATAAATCATTATAAACACTGAGAGTGGGATTATAAATCATTATAAACACTGAGAGTGGGATTATAAATCATTATAAACACTGAGAGTGGGATTATAAATCATTATAAACACTGAGAGTGGGATTATAAATCATTATAAACACTGAGAGTGGGATTATAAATCATTATAAACACCGAGAGTGGGATTATAAATCATTATAAACACTGAGAGTGGGATTATAAATCATTATAAACACTGAGAGTGGGATTATAAATCATTATGAAGACACTGAGAGTGGGATTATAAATCATTATAAAGACACTGAGAGTGGGATTATAAATCATTATAAACACTGAGAGTGGGATTATAAATCATTATAAACACTGAGAGTGGGATTATAAATCATTATAAACACTGAGAGTGGGATTATAAATCATTATAAACACTGAGAGTGGGATTATAAATCATTATCAAGACACTGAGAGTGGGATTATAAATCATTATAAACACCGAGAGTGGGATTATAAATCATTATAAACACCGAGAGTGGGATTATAAATCATTATAAACACTGAGAGTGGGATTATAAATCATTATAAACACCGAGAGTGGGATTATAAATCATTATAAACACCGAGAGTGGGATTATAAATCATTATAAACACTGAGAGTGGGATTATAAATCATTATAAACACTGAGAGTGGGATTATAAATCATTATAAACACAGAGAGTGGGATTATAAATCATTATAAACACTGAGAGTGGGATTATAAATCATTATAAACACCGAGAGTGGGATTATAAATCATTATAAACACTGAGAGTGGGATTATAAATCATTATAAAGACAGTGAGGTGGTGTAAAATGAAGTGCTAAATCAGCAGAGAGACAGAGAGGAATATTGAAAGTTCAGCCTGCAAATAAACCAAAGGCTGCTGATAAACTCATCAACACAGTGTGTGTGTGTGTGTGTGTGTGTGTATGTGTGTGTGTGTGTGTGTATGTGTGTGTGTATGTGTGTGTGTGTGTGTGTGTGAACTCTGCCCCTCTGGTGACGTGACCAAAAGTCCACACTAGCTGAGGTTCTGAATTGAAGTTCACTAGAAAATAAAGGCTTCTTATACAGAGCACTCGATTGAGGAGGAAAAACTCTCCCTTTAACCCTCAAGTGTTAAGATGTGTTTAGGTGTTTAAGAGCTAACGGTGTTAGAGATGCTGTGTGCCACGCCCTCGCCCAGTCTACACAACCCTGGCAGGGTCCTAGTGTCCTAGCTATATCCTAGCTATATTTCTGAACAGTGAAGAGTTTAGAACCAGAGCCTTTTTATCAACTGTGGAAGATCACCACCTTCACTCACACCAGGATGATCTAAGGCGAGATTCTGGTGATACATCAGGTGTGTTTGAGCTGGTGCTGGTGGTGCTGCTAAAATATTATCATTTTGCTGGAAGTGATGATCTATGAGATTACAGGGAGAATCTTCTGGAATTATTTTGTACTTTCTCTTAGATGTACCATAATCCTGGTGTCTGTAAGACGAGGAGATACAAACACCAGAGAGTGGGATTAGAAGCACAAACACTCTGAGACCCTGACTGTGATTGCTCTGTATCCTTCAGCAGGTTCATTGAAGTTCACGGAGACTCTCAGTGAGACGTGGAGCTGTTTTTATCTGCAGAAACTCAGGAGGGTTCTAACTGCTGCACCTCAAAATATCTGTGAGGTGAAATCTAACACAACCCTCTCACACTCCACCATGATCTACATTAGCATGAGCTCAACTTAACGTTAGCATGAGCCAGATTAATGATATGATGACAAACCCACACTACAAACAGTATCATTCTTTACAATTAGCATGACAATGTGCGGTTACACTAATGCTAGTGCGAGGCATGAATCTGGACTGATATCAACGGTTGGTATGAGCCTAGCATCAAGATTAGCATGTGATTGGCCTGATCTTATCATAACGCTGGTGTGTCATCTGTGTTAGCTTAGCCTACTTTTATGTTTTGAATTATGTTAGCAGGAAGTTTAACAACTTTCTGCTGCCAGGTTTCAGATATGTGTGTGTGTGTGTGTGTGAGTGACTCGATAATAGCTGATTACAGCCCAACACAGGCTTTATCACACTGATAAACATGTTTAAACCCAGTGACCAATGTTACATAAACACACACCTCAACTACACAACACACACATACACACACAAACACACACCTCAACTACACAACACACACATACACACACAAACACACACCTCAACTACACAACACACACATACACACACAAACACACACACACAAAGAGAAAAAACAGCATAGGTTCATCAATGCACAGCTGAAGTGTGGGACAATACAGTGTACACACACGTACACACTTACGTACACACACACACGCTAACCTCATTTGGATCTCGCCTTACTAAACTGACGTTACACACAGCTTCAAGGTTAGAGTGAGCGTTAGATAAGTGTGTGAGCTGATATGGAGACTGTACAATTTACGAGCAGGAGCTCATATAACACACACACACACACACACACACACACCAGGCATTTGTAACTCCTGTGCTAATTTTACGGCTCTGTAATTCAACCTTCCCTCCATGTTATGAAGATCACCACATCCCCACTCTCTCCATCAGGAACTTTCATCACTTCCAGACTCGGAGGTTTTCACTCGTGCCAGCGTGAGTGAGCGGTCAGATATTCAGCTCAATGGATAAAAACCTGACCATTCACATCAACACACCCATGTGCTGCTGCATGTTACATTTCCAGCATTCATTCTTTCATCCTTAGTAACCGCCTGGTCAGGGTGCTGATTATTTACACTAGCCTGCTAGCTTGATTATTAGCCTGCTAGATTTTGTCCATATTTGAGTATAAATCACTACTTGTGAAGGATTATAAACTCCACTGGACCATACCATTCCTACTGATGGGGGTTTAAGGGGTTTATTACACTGTTACTGGGACTCAGTGATGTCAATCTTAATAAATAACAACAACAACAACCTATGTGGATAAAGGCAGTGTGTAACGCATCATATACACACAGATACACAATACACACAGATACACATCAATACACATTAACACACAACACAGAGACAAGGAGAGAGAGTGAGACAGGTGGACAGGGAAAGACAGACAGATAAAAAAGAGAGACAATAAGAGTCAAAGAGACAGATACCGTGTGAATCAGACAGAGAGAGAGAGAGAGAGAGAGAGAGAGAGCGAGAGAGAGAGAAAGGAGAGATAGACAGAGAGAGACAGACAGACAAATACAGTGCAACTCAGACAGAGAGACTGCGATAAAGAGAGAGAGACAGAGAGAAAAGGAGTATATGTGTGTTTGAGAGAGAGAGTAAGAGAGAGAGAGTGTGTGTGTATGTGTGAGAGAGAGAGAGAGAGAGAGAGAGAGAGAGAGACAGGTGATAAGAATGTGCTGGTGCAGGGTGTGGGGTTTCTCGGGGCGTCAGGTTGCGTGAGGAATGCGAGCGCTGTGCTATATAACACGGCTCTCTGCTCACTCACTGCACTTTACTCCATACACACAGCCGTGCATGCTGCAGGAATTACCCACAATCCCCCGAGCAGGAACATGCTGAGAGTACGCTGTCTGAGAGGAGGGAGCCGAGGAGCCGAGGCCGCTCACTTAATCGGAGCCATGGTCAGTACACACAACTGTAACATTCACATTACACACACACACACACACACACACACACTCAGGATCAGATGACTTCAGCAAAGGAAAAAAAAATCCCCACTAATTTAAGTTAACTTTGGAGTCTATCACAAAGACCTTTTTTTCATTTAATTTAGGGTTTGGTGTAGTAGAGGGTTTGGCAATTTTCTGACCACGGGAAGTACCTGAAATAGCCACTGTATAATAGGTCACTTCACTTCACTGGACATAAACAAATTCAATTACAACTCAATGACAGGAGTACAACAAACACAGCCATCCTGTCTGTTCACTCCTGACTGGATCACTGGTGATCATTTACTTTTAGAACTCTTGGTGTAGATGAAACAGTCAGAGATTTCAGATATCTTTCATCCAACTGAATGACCACAAGATGGTGAAATGTTTCGTTCCAACTATAATGCAATTTTCAATTTATTTCTAGAGAGCTTTTAACACTGGACGTTGTCTCAAACGCAGCTTTACACAAGTCTAGAAACACAGAATAAAATTTTTTACTAGCATTTATCCCCAATGAGAAGCCTGAGGTGAGGGTGGAGAGGAGAAACTCCCTGTGAGGATCTGAGGAAGAAACCTTGAGAGGAACCAGGCTCAGAAGGAAACCTCATCCTCATCTGGGTGACACTGGACAGTAAATAATGTAAATGTAAATAATGTCCTTTCTACAACAGCAACCAGGAACTAATAGGTCAGTGTAGCTGAGGTCATTATAGATATATTATGGTTCTGTCCACAGCAGTCCACTAGGTCACACAGAATGACCACTCAGATCTATCCACAGCAGCAGCAGTGAGCTGCCAGGTTTCCGATCAGTGTGTGCGTGCATCACTGTTCCCTCAACAGCTCAATGCATGCTGAAACATACTATTATTAATTAATTAATCAATCAATTAATTAATTAATGGCAACATTTGTATCAGTATACATTTATATAAAAATATGCATTAATTATTTAAGATATAAACACGATTTATTCCTGAAACATTTTTCATTTTTAATTATAAATAATGTAAACATCTACACATTAAGCTCTTCTAACATTACACTCTTATTGCACCCGTCTTCTTGTTTAGTCTTCCCAAGTAAATAACCCTTGTGTGTGTAAAAAAGAGAAACACAGAATCGGGGCTTTTTCTCACCTCCTGTTCATCACGAGTGACCAACTGACTGCTGACCTTTGTGTCAGTTAACATGTCGCTCTTATCGGCCTTATCGCTGATGGACAGATTTATACCTCTGCAGCTGTGAGACTTGTGGAGATGCCAAAGTGCACTTTTGTAGGAAAAAATCCAGGATCAATCATGCAGTTCTTCATCAATCTATTTATTTATTTATTTATTTATTTATTTATTTATTTATTTATTTATGTGTTGTTATTTCAAATTCCTTTCCTCTTCATATTCATTCAGTCATCACTGTTATCTACTCACTTACCCAAAAAACTGCATTCGGTTCTTCTCCATGTGTTCATTCATAACTTCTCTCTCAGTTAGTCATCACCATTTAAACACAATCTGATATATATATATATTCATTTCCTTCCACAAAAGGACATTCTGGTGTGAAGATTTGATATGACTGGAGTTGAAGCAGTATTTTTCCAGCTGTAGTTATGAGGGTGTATTAATGAGCTGTATGGAGATGTAGTTTTCAGTTTGAAACTGATTATTGCTGAATCAGAGTGTTCTTTTATCTAGATGGGTCGTACCGTGTCCCGCTGGGTTCAGAAGGCGTTTCAGAGCTCGAGCTCGGCCGCTGCGGTCAGATCCCACACAGTGGAGGTGACCGTCACCGAGCCCGTACCTGATGAGTGTCCGGTCTGCAGTTATAACGAGTGGGACCTGCTGGAGGAAGTGATTGTAGGGCGCGCGGAAAACGCATGCGTTCCTCCATTTACTGTCGAGGTCAAGGTACAGACAACGAGCATTCACTCGCTCATTCACTCATTTACTCACACACAGTCAGTCACTCACTCATTTACTCACACAGTCAGTCACTCACTCATTTACTCACACAGTCACTCACTCATTTACTCACACAGTCACTCACTCATTTACTCACACAGTCACTCACTCATTTACTCACACAGTCACTCACTCATTTACTCACACAGTCACTCACTCATTTACTCACACAGTCAGTCACTCACTCATTTACTCACACAGTCAGTCACTCACTCATTTACTCACACAGTCAGTCACTCACTCATTTACTCACACAGTCAGTCACTCATTTACTCACACACAGTCAGTCACTCACTCATTTACTCACACAGTCAGTCAGTCACTCATTTACTCACACAGTCAGTCAGTCACTCATTTACTCACACAGTCACTCACTCATTTACTCACACAGTCACTCACTCATTTACTCACACAGTCAGTCAGTCACTCATTTACTCACACAGTCACTCACTCATTTACTCACACAGTCACTCACTCATTTACTCACACAGTCAGTCAGTCACTCATTTACTCACACAGTCACTCACTCATTTACTCACACAGTCACTCACTCATTTACTCACACAGTCAGTCAGTCACTCATTTACTCACACAGTCACTCACTCATTTACTCACACAGTCAGTCAGTCACTCATTTACTCACACAGTCACTCACTCATTTACTCACACAGTCACTCACTCATTTACTCACACAGTCACTCACTCATTTACTCACACAGTCAGTCAGTCACTCATTTACTCACACAGTCACTCACTCATTTACTCACACAGTCACTCACTCATTTACTCACACAGTCACTCACTCATTTACTCACACAGTCAGTCAGTCACTCATTTACTCACACAGTCACTCACTCATTTACTCACACAGTCACTCACTCATTTACTCACACAGTCAGTCAGTCACTCATTTACTCACACAGTCACTCACTCATTTACTCACACAGTCACTCACTCATTTACTCACACAGTCAGTCAGTCACTCATTTACTCACACAGTCAGTCAGTCACTCATTTACTCACACAGTCACTCACTCATTTACTCACACAGTCAGTCAGTCACTCATTTACTCACACAGTCAGTCAGTCACTCATTTACTCACACAGTCACTCACTCATTTACTCACACAGTCAGTCAGTCACTCATTTACTCACACAGTCACTCACTCATTTACTCACACAGTCAGTCAGTCACTCATTTACTCACACAGTCACTCACTCATTTACTCACACAGTCACTCACTCATTTACTCACACAGTCACTCACTCATTTACTCACACAGTCAGTCAGTCACTCATTTACTCACACAGTCAGTCAGTCACTCATTTACTCACACAGTCAGTCAGTCACTCATTTACTCACACAGTCACTCACTCATTTACTCACACAGTCAGTCAGTCACTCATTTACTCACACAGTCACTCACTCATTTACTCACACAGTCACTCACTCATTTACTCACACAGTCACTCACTCATTTACTCACACAGTCACTCACTCATTTACTCACACAGTCACTCACTCATTTACTCACACAGTCAGTCACTCACTCATTTACTCACACAGTCAGTCACTCATTTACTCACACACAGTCAGTCACTCACTCATTTACTCACACAGTCAGTCAGTCACTCATTTACTCACACAGTCAGTCAGTCACTCATTTACTCACACAGTCACTCACTCATTTACTCACACAGTCAGTCAGTCACTCATTTACTCACACAGTCAGTCAGTCACTCATTTACTCACACAGTCACTCACTCATTTACTCACACAGTCAGTCAGTCACTCATTTACTCACACAGTCAGTCAGTCACTCATTTACTCACACAGTCACTCACTCATTTACTCACACAGTCACTCACTCATTTACTCACACAGTCAGTCAGTCACTCATTTACTCACACAGTCAGTCAGTCACTCATTTACTCACACACAGTCACTCACTCATTTACTCACACAGTCAGTCAGTCACTCATTTACTCACACAGTCACTCACTCATTTACTCACACAGTCACTCACTCATTTACTCACACAGTCACTCACTCATTTACTCACATAGTCACTCACTCATTTACTCACACAGTCACTCACTCATTTACTCACACAGTCACTCACTCATTTACTCACACAGTCACTCACTCATTTACTCACACAGTCAGTCTGTCACTCATTTACTCACACAGTCAGTCAGTCACTCATTTACTCACACAGTCACTCACTCATTTACTCACACAGTCACTCACTCATTTACTCACACAGTCACTCACTCATTTACTCACATAGTCACTCACTCATTTACTCACACAGTCACTCACTCATTTACTCACACAGTCACTCACTCATTTACTCACACAGTCAGTCACTCATTTACTCACACAGTCAGTCACTCATTTACTCACACAGTCAGTCACTCACTCATTTACTCACACAGTCACTCACTCATTTACTCACACAGTCAGTCAGTCACTCATTTACTCACACAGTCAGTCAGTCACTCATTTACTCACACAGTCAGTCAGTCACTCATTTACTCACACAGTCAGTCACTCACTCATTTACTCACACAGTCACTCACTCATTTACTCACACAGTCACTCACTCATTTACTCACACAGTCAC
>NC_080713.1:31798698-31813698 GCF_019097595.1 Hemibagrus wyckioides
ACAGGCCACTCATTAAAGAGTACTTTAGACAAGGAGCAAAGTGGACCACTGCACCCAAACCCACCATGGCAGATGAGCTATACGATCAGGTCTCTCCACCACGCACACACACACACACACACACACACACAGTTGGTTGAGTGTACTTGTTTTCTTAAAGTTGTTCATCACAGTTATAGCTGATGTGTGTTAGCTGTATGAAATATGTCTCTGTAGAGTGAGATTGTTATTATTAGTGCTGTTCTCTGGAGCAGTGTGTGTTAGTGTGAATATTCCAGGGTGTTCAGTGTGTTTGTTCTAAATCAAGGTCATTCTTACTCAGCAAAACTCTCTCACTTATCACCCCTGCCTCTTTATCCGTCTCTTTTTCACACTTCCTCACTGCCTCATGTTTGATAATGAGTCTGTTTTTCACCTGCTGGTTATATCCCAGTAAAGATTATTCTTTTACTTGCATTTCAGACAAAAAAAATCCAACTCCAAAACAGTGCAGAAAACAACAGGTTTTTTTGTTAATCTTTAGCATATTTCTATCTAGAACTTGTGAAATCTACCTTGCTCCTGGGTTCTCTTGGGTTCTGGGTCGGGTTCTGGGTCGTGGTCAGGGTGGGGCACCAACAGCCAGATGGTTTAATAGCTCTCTACACATTCAGCTGTTAGAATGAACACTTTGAAGTCATGTGGGTTTAGAACTTTTGCATAGTACTCCCTCTAGTGGTCACCCTGTATAGTAATGAAAGTGTGTGTATGTGTGTGTAGGATTACCCAATCCGTACAGTAGAGGACAGACACAAGCTGGCTGCAGAGGGGAAGTTTGTCACCACGGAATATGAGCCATGTTTTGACGCTGCCGATTTTATCCGAGCCGGAACAGATCTGTTTGTGCAGAGGAGCCAGGTGACACACACACACACGACTAGATGTAGAGAATGTGTGTTAGCATCATTAACCTCCTAACCACCTCAGCAGACGTGACTGTGAGGACCGATCTCTGAATGAACTAGCTTAAACATGCCTCGTCTGTAACCAACCAATCCCAGGCTTGACCAGTGGCCAGCTGCTACAGTTACAGCATGCAGAGAAGTCTCCACATGACATTTTCCTGAATTTTCCACAAGGAAGCGTGCTCTAGTGTTGACTTCATAGTGACACTGTGTTCCATTAGCTCAAGCTTTCAATTGTAGAAGTTTTACTTAGTTCCATTTTCTCAGAGAACAGACTATAATAATGCTTGCACCTGCTTACAGGTCACTAACTTCATGGGAATCGAGTGGATGAAGCGTCACCTCGCTCCCACCTACAAAGTACACACTATCTCATTTAAGGATCCAAACCCCATGCACATTGACGCCACCTTTAACATCATTGGACCCGGGCTGGTGCTGTCCAACCCAGACAGACCATGCCGTCAGGTGAGTGACACACACCCTCTTGCTGGGCACCTGCCTGACCGCTTACTAGGTTTTAAAACCCCTGGAGGTTATTCTGATTCAAGATAAAGAGAATGTTCCTGAGCAACAGTTAAGATTTACCTACCCCTGATTCAGGTGAGTTAGCTGGTACCTCACAGTGACAGTGATGTTTTCTACATGGTAGCACATGTAAGTCAACCTCATCCAGAAATGTGATGAACCTTCACCCTAAAAAGACAAATACAGGATCAAAAGGTGATCAAAAGCCCAATAAATAAAAACAACACCCCCCTTTAACCCCCCAGGTTGACAATACACTGTGGTGATATGATGAAGGTGCTCTATAGTTACCTTTAAGCACTGATGTGAAGTGTCTTGTGTCCTTGAGCAGATCGAGATGTTTAAGAAGGCCGGCTGGACCGTGGTGCATCCACCAACACCTTTAATTCCTGATGGTGAGTTTCATGTTCACAGAGAGCAATAAAATTTACTAAACTACATACACCTTACTGTCTCAAAGTGTAATGTCACAATGTGATGTGTCACAGATCATCCACTCTGGATGTCCTCCAAGTGGTTGTCCATGAACGTCCTGATGCTGGACGAGAAGCGCGTCATGGTGGATGCTAATGAGACTACCATTCAAAAAATGTTTGAAAATCTTGGTAAGTGTTATGAAACCCTTACAGAGTGACCAATATGACACACTTTTTAGTGGTTTTAGCGTACTACACCCTCAATGTGAACACACTTCTGCTCTATAAGTCCACCCTATGAAACGTATACACTGTGACTGCGCAAGTCTTCACCCTCTTTAACCTCACTGCAACCAGCTGCAAAATGTCACACAATTAACTAATTCTGAACACCTGAGTTTAAAGTGTCACTTGATCTCAATATAAACAAACCTATTCCTGGAAGAAACCTGGCTGTGTTCATGAACACACATGAAAACACACCATGAAGACCAAAGAGCTATTGAAACAAGTCCAGGACAAATCAGGGTTTGGTTATGAAAATTATCCCAAACTTTAAACATTCCACATGCTGTTACTGAATCCTTAAAATTCTTAAATCCTTAAAAATATAAATAATACGATACTACCTGCCAAGAGGAGACTGTCCAGTGAGCAGGTTCAGAGGGGAGACAAATAGGAAGACAAGGAGATCCCTGCAGGAGCTAGAGAGATCCACAGCTCAGATGGGAGAAGCTGTTTACAGAACAACCACAATCTCAACCAAAGCTTCAACCTCATCCACAGCCTCAACCACAGCCTCAATCGCAACCACAGCCTCATCCACAACCTCAATCGCAACCACAGCCTCATCCACAACCTCAACCACAGCCTCATCCACAACCTCATCCACAACCTCATCCACAGCCTCAATCGCAACCACAGCCTCATCCACAGCCTCATCCACAACCTCATCCACAACCTCAACCACAGCCTCAATCGCAACCACAGCCTCATCCACAACCTCAATCGCAACCACAGCCTCATCCACAGCCTCATCCACAACCTCAACCACAGCCTCATCCACAACCTCATCCACAGCCTCATCCACAACCTCATCCACAACCTCAATCGCAACCACAGCCTCATCCACAGCCTCATCCACAACCTCAACCACAACCTCAATCGCAACCACAGCCTCATCCACAACCTCAATCGCAACCACAGCCTCATCCACAGCCTCATCCACAACCTCAACCACAGCCTCATCCACAACCTCATCCACAGCCTCATCCACAACCTCAACCACAACCTCAATCGCAACCACAGCCTCATCCACAACCTCAATCGCAACCACAGCCTCATCCACAGCCTCATCCACAACCTCATCCACAGCCTCATCCACAACCTCAACCACAGCCTCAATCGCAACCACAGCCTCATCCACAACCTCAATCGCAACCACAGCCTCATCCACAGCCTCATCCACAACCTCAACCACAACCTCAATCGCAACCACAGCCTCATCCACAGCCTCAACCACAGCCTCATCCACAACCGCATCCACAACCTCAATCGCAACCACAGCCTCATCCAAAGCCTCATCCACAACCACAGCCTCATCCACAACCTCATCCACAGTCTCAATCATAACCTCAACCACAGCCTTAACCTCAACCTCAAACACAACTTCAACCCCAGCCTCAACCTCAAACACAGCCTTATCCACAACTTCATTCACAATCTCCACACAGCTGGACCTCAGGGAAATGTGGTGAGTTATAGAGTATGCCATTTGGAGTTTTGCTAAAGTCATACTCTAAACATGATTAGCTATGTTGTTTGGCAGAAACCCAACACTGCTCTTCACCCTGAGAACACTGAAACTCTGGTGGTGTTAGCATCGTGTTGTGGAAATGCTTTGCATCAGTAGGAACTGGGAAACTGGCCAGGGCTGAAGGCAGGCAGCAAAGTCCAGACTATTAATTGTATCACTGTGAATCAGTGGGAACACCGCTGTTCACTAGTGGACACCATCCTACCTGACTAAAATTCCAGATGTGCCATCTGACACATCCCAGAAGAATTGTAGCTGGAACTGCAGTCAGGGTGGTTCTCCCAGGCGTTGACCCATAGCATTTGGCCATTTCGGTTTCATGATGTAACACAATAATATGTGAAGACAATCTTAGGAGCTTTTAGGAGGCCATTTGTATAGACGTCACACTATTTAATAATTGGTGTGTTTTTCTGACAGGTATCAAGACGGTTAAAGTGAACATTCGTCATGCTAACTCCCTGGGTGGAGGTTTCCACTGCTGGACCACAGACGTCCGGCGCAGAGGAACTCTGCAGTCATACTTCCACTAAACCTGCCAGAAATCTACGCAGTTTTTTATTGAGTTCACCTTCACAAAGCAGTGATGAGTAAATAATCTGTTTGCAGTCAGGTCTCAGGGTGATAACTTTTTAATTTAATCTCATCAAATTTCTACTGATATATAACACATAGAACGGAAATCGACATTTAGTTCACTTCAAAGTCTAGGCCTGGCTGTAACAGTTAATAAAGTCTTAATTTAAATTTTAATTTATTTTTATTTTAGCTGGGCTGTGCATGTCCAAGCTTCTGCAGACACAGAGCAGACACTCATTCATGATCTCAATAACGACTGCAACAACCTTCTGGCTCACAGGACTGTGAAAGCTCCAGTTAATTGAATTGTATTTTGTTGATTGATTTCCAGATCAGTTCGACGCCCAAGCGTAAAAACTTTTTAAATGAATGTCAAATCTTAAGAACTGAAATCAGACAGCTTTTCTGTTCTACGCAGTCCCGAAGGAGTCGTAACTACTGTAGGAAACTCCACCCTGCCATCCCATAATGCTCAGGGTAGTTCTGCTCTCAGCATCACCAAGACAACAAACATGGCCAGGAAGTTAAAATATATATAAATATATATACACACATATACAAAAATTACTACCTCCTTTTTATAATTGAGATTTTCTTTCTTAAACAATTCTAACATGAATTTTGTACCTGTTGTTGAAGTAGTTTCCGGTCAGTGACTCTGCTGGTCAGCAGGAAGAGACGCCACTGAGTGAAAGTCCAGAGGAAGACGATGGACTGTGGCTGTATGTCTCCCCCTGCTGGTCATCACAGGCACTAGTCAGAATCTCACACAACCACACGATGTAAATATCTTTTATACATGATAAATTTCTTTAGTTTCTTTTTTTTCTCTCAAAATTTTTTTCCAGCATCTATTTTGCTTGTCTCCCATCATTTCTGTTATTCTAAAGAGGTGAATGATGAGGTTTATATCCTGCTGCCTGTGTTGTCATCTTCAATAGCAGAGCTGACTCTGTGCCGCTTCGCTGCTCTTTTGTCTTCATAGATAAGGATTATTCTCAGTTTTCTGGGGAACATTTGTAGCTGCTCTGAGCCTTTTGACGTAAGAGATTTTGAACTAATATCAATTTTAAAAAAATGTAAATAAATAAATAAATATCTAAAAAAACCACGTTTGTCAATTAAGACTTGATGCATGATGCAGAAAACATTAAAAGAATGTTTAAAATCGATGTGTGGTTACATTTTATTTGTGTTAAGCAGACGTGTTAACAACAACACCACTGAATCAGAGCAATCCAGATAAATTAGCATAGTAATAGCAGGCTAATAATCATTCAGAATATAATAATTAGCTGTATAAGTTTGAATAAATGTTGAATGTTTCCTCGGACTAGTTCTTTTTCACACGGTCCAATGATTCTTCGGTTCCTTCATGCAATCGGTTCATGTGTTTGATATAAAAGTGGAAGAACTTATAAGCATCTTATCCAACTTCGCATTAAATACACTATTTAGCCAAAAGTTTTGGGACACCCCTCCAAATACCTTCCATGGTCACGGGTGTATAAAATCCAGCACCTAGACATGAAGACTGCTTCTACACACGTGTGAGAGAATGGGTCTCTCTCAGGAGCTCAGTGAATTCCAGTGTGGTACTGTGATAGGTTTCCATTCGTGTCGTGATCAAGTCCATTTGTGAAATTACCTCACTACTAAATATTCCACACTCAGCCGTTAGTGGTGTTATAACATAGTGGAAGCAACTGATAACAACAGAAACTCAGCCATGAAGTGGTAGACCAGGTAAAATCACAATCTGGGGTCAGAGCATGCTGAGGAACACAGTGCACAGAAGTCACCAAGAGTAAATATCTACAGACCTCCAAACTTCAAGTGGCCTTCAGATTAGCTTGAGATCAGTGTGTAGAGAGCTTCAGGGAACAGGTTTTCATGGCCGAGCAGCTGCATCCAAGCCTTACATCACCAAATGCAATGCAAAGTGTCAAATGCAGTGGTGTGAAGCTGACCGGCACTGGACCATAGAGATGTGTTCTCTGGAGTGACCAGTCACGCTTCTCTATCTGACTGTGAGCCAGACCTTCTCGTCCAACATCAGTGCCTGACCTCACAAATGTGCTTCTAGAGGAATGGTCAAAAATTCCCATAAACACACTCCTAAACCTTGTGGAAAGCCTTCCCAGAAGAGTTGAAGCTGTTATAGCTGTAAAGGGCGGGACAACTCCATATTACATTCATGTGCATGTAAAGGCAGACGTCCCAAAACTTTTGGTAATATAGTGTATGTATAGAGACATTACATACAAAATTGCACAAACTGGTGCCAGTGGTGGGTGTTATTTATTAGTGTTTAACTAGTTACATCTTACATCACAGTGGGTTCTGTCAATTTCTCTGACCACACCATGACAAGATTTAACTGTGAGTGGACAAGAGACAACAGAAAACACAGAACATACTGTAAAGTGACACAGACGATCACTTTTAGCAGCCTCTACTGCCCTCTAGTGGTCATATGAAGATATACAGCCAGTTGTGTTAAGAGAACCTGAATTAAAGAGTGGAGAAAAATTTATCATGAGTGTACTGTATGATAGAATTGAGGGGCGGAAATCAAAATACTGACTATGATTTTCAAACTATGGTGGTAGATTAAGTGGTTAAACCTCTGGGTTGTTGATTAGAAGATCAGGGTTCATGCCCCAGCACTGACAAGCTGACACTGTTGGGCAGCTCCAGGGATACTGCATCCTGTCTGACCCTGTGCTCTGACTCCATCCTGTCTGACCCTGTGCTCTGACTGCATCATGACTGACCCTGTACTCTGACTGCATCATGACTGACCCTGTACTCTGACTCCATCATGACTGATCCTGTGCTCTGACTGCATCATGTCTGACCCTGTGCTCTGACTCCATCATGTCTGACCCTGTGCTCTGACTCCATCATGTCTGACCCTGTGCTCTGACTCCATCATGTCTGACCCTGTGTTCTTCTGAATCCATCATGACTGACCCTGTGCTCTGACTGCATCATGTCTGACCCTGTGCTCTGACTCCATCATGACTGACCCTGTGCTCTGACTGCATCATGTCTTACCCTGTGCTCTGACTCCATCATGTCTGACCCCGTGCTCTGACTCCATCATGTCTTACCCTGTGCTCTGACTCCATCATGTCTGACCCCGTGCTCTGACTCCATCATGTCTGACCCTGTGCTCTGACTCCATCATGTCTGACCCTGTGTTCTTCTGAATCCATCATGACTGACCCTGTGCTCTGACTGCATCATGTCTGACCCTGTGCTCTGACTCCATCATGTCTGACCCTGTGCTCTGACTCCGTCATGTCTGACCCTGTGCTCTGACTCCATCATGTCTGACCCTGTGCTCTGACTCCATCATGTCTGACCCTGTGCTCTGACTCCATCATGTCTGACCCTGTGCTCTGACTCCGTCATGTCTGACCCTGTGCTCTGACTCCATCATGACTGAAACTGTGCTCTGACTCCGTCATGACTGAAACTGTGCTCTGACTCCATCATGACTGACCCTGTGCTCTGACTCCATCATGAATGACCCTGTGCTCTGACTCCATCATGTCTGACCCTGTGCTCTGACTCCATTATGTCTGACCCTGTGCTCTGACTCCATCATGACTGAAACTGTGCTCTGACTCCATCATGACTGACCCTGTGCTCTGACTCCGTCATGACTGACCCTGTGTTCTTCTGACTCCATCATGAGTGACCCTGTGTTCTTCTGACTCCATCACATCTGACCCTGTGCTCTGACTCCATTATGTCTGACCCTGTGCTCTGACTCCATCATGACTGAAACTGTGCTCTGACTCCATCATGACTGACCCTGTGCTCTGACTCCGTCATGACTGACCCTGTGTTCTTCTGACTCCATCATGAGTGACCCTGTGTTCTTCTGACTCCATCACATCTGACCCTGTGCTCTGACTCCATCATGACTGACCCTGTGTTCTTCTGACTCCATCATGTCTGACCCTGTGTTCTGACTCCGTCATGACTGACCCTGTGCTCTGACTCCATCATGTCTGACCCTGTGCTCTGACTCCGTCATGACTGTCCCTGTACTCTGACTGCATCATGTCTGACCCTGTGCTCTGACTGCATCATGTCTGACCCTGTGCTGACTCCATCATGTCTGACACTGTGCTCTGACTCCATCATGACTGACCCTGTGTTCTTCTGACTCCATCATGTCTGACCCTGTGTTCTTCTGACTCCATCAAGTCTGACCCTGTGCTCTGACTCCATCATGAATCCCTGTGCTCTGACTGCATCATGACTGACCCTGTGCTCTGACTGCATCATGTCTGACCCTGTGCTCCGACTCCATCATGTCTGACCCTGTGCTCTGACTGCATCATGACTGACCCTGTGCTCCGACTCCATCATGTCTGACCCTGTGCTCTGACTGCATCATGACTGACCCTGTGCTCTGACTCCATCAAGTCTGACCCTGTGCTCTGACTGCATCATGTCTGACCCTGTGCTCTGACTCCGTCATGTCTGACTCTGTGCTCTGACTGCATCATGACTGACCCTGTGCTCTGACTCCGTCATGTCTGACTCTGTGCTCTGACTCCATCATGTCTGACCCTGTGCCCTGACTGCATCATGTCTGACCCTGTGCTCTGACTGCATCATGACTGACCCTGTACTCTGACTGCATCATGACTGACCCTGTACTCTGACTGCATCATGACTGACCCTGTGCTCTGACTCCGTCATGTCTGACCCTGTGCTCTGACTGCATCATGACTGACCCTGTGCTCTGACTCCGTCATGTCTGACTCTGTGCTCTGACTCCATCATGTCTGACCCTGTGCCCTGACTGCATCATGTCTGACCCTGTGCTCTGACTGCATCATGACTGACCCTGTACTCTGACTGCATCATGACTGACCCTGTACTCTGACTGCATCATGACTGACCCTGTGCTCTGACTCCATCATGTCTGACCCTGTACTCTGACTGCATCATGACTGACCCTGTGCTCTGACTCCGTCATGACTGACCCTGTGCTCTGACTGCATCATGACTGACCCTGTACTCTGACTGCATCATGACTGACCCTGTGCTCTGACTGCATCATGACTGACCCTGTGCTCGGACTACAACCCTCTGAGGATGAGTGATATGTGAAGAAAGAATTTCACCGTCCAGTAATGTCTATGTGACAGATAAAGGTTTTTAGCTTTTAAATTTGTCTCATTTACACTACCGAGCTGTTGAGGGTAATGGTCCTCGCTCAAGAGCCCTGCAGTGACAGCGTGATGGTTCTGAGGTCTGACCTGATGACCCTTCTCTTATCAGCTGTCCAATACCTTAAATACTAATCTAACTCTAGATCTATGAGCTCAGTTTTTCTGTCTGAACAGTCTAGTGATAATTGTTGGTCAGTTCTGTGTTTGTGTTACTCCTTTGTGTATACATTAGTGATTGTGTTTTGCTCTGATATAACTGGGGGTATTGCTCATCATCTCATTACAATGGCCTCATTAATTTCCATGATACAGGGCAGCACACTGGGGGCTCTTCGTTCCTGGTGAGGTAGCAGGCAATTCATTTAACATTTGCCCTCTAATGGAGGAGTATAAAAAGTACCTGGGTTTATAAATAGAGAAGAGTGGTAGGATTTTGTAGGATGTTTTATTTAGCTTATATTAAGAAGTGAATTATTAGAATAAGTCTCGTGCAGTCAGTTAAGCGCGAGCTAGTCGTAACCATGCTAACATTAGCTAACCATATCTAATGAGGGTGCCAATACTTACCTGATTTTCATTGTTTTTTAAAGTAAACAGACATGAAGTGACTGAACAGTGTGAATCGGTGTGTGTTTGTAGATCTTTGTTGATGTGTTTATTGTGACAGACTTCAGGTTTGTTTCAGTTGTGGCTAACATGCTAACCTGACACGATAAATAACTGAGCGGAAAAAACTAAGCAATTCTTAGAAACATAACCCGATAGTTTCCTCATCTAAACATAAACAATTAACATTTACTTCAGGTGATGACAGACTGAAAAAAATATATGGACTTTTTTTTTTAAAGCCCTTACCACATGCGCAGAGATTTCCCTGAGGTAAAAAAAAAATCTCAGTGGAGCGCCCTACAGCGCGTGCAAATGAATCGGATCTTTAAATCGGTTTCTTTGAATCAAATGTTTGAGGGCCGATTCGGGGGATTGAAATAGCGCGATTTCTCTCTCTCTCTCTCTCTCTCTCTCTCTCTCTCTCTCTCTCTCTCTCTCTCTCTCTCTGCCCCCCCCTCTGCCCCCCCGTCCCCCCACCTCTCTCTCTCTGTCTCTCTCTCTCTCTCTTTAAGAATGAGCCCTGTTAATATAATAATAATAATAATAATAATAATAATAATAATAATAATAATAATAATAATAATTAGCCGTTAATATAAAATAAAATAAAAAACATTTTTTAAAAATCACAGCACGTTCGAATGCTGTTCATAGACTTCAGTTCAGCATTCAACACAATCATCCCTCAGCAGCTGATTAAGAAGCTGAGTCTCCTGGGCCTGAACCCCTCTCTCTGCAACTGGATCCTGGATTTCCTGACTGGGAGACCTCAGTCAGTCCGGATCGGGAACAGTATCTCCAGCACCACCACACTGAGCACTGGAGCTCCTCAGGGCTGTGTGCTCAGTCCACTGCTGGTCACTCTGCTGACTCACAACTGTGCAGCAATGCACAGCTCCAACCACATCGTCAAGTTCGTCGATGACACGACCGTGGTGGGTCTCATCAGTAAGAACGACGAGTCAGCATACAGAGAGGAGGTGCAACATCTAACAGCCTGGTGCAGAGCCGACAACCTCTCCCTGAACGTCGACAAGACTAAAGAGATGGTTGTTGACTTCAGGAGAGCACAGAGTGACCATTCTCCACTGTCCATCGATGGATCCTCTGTGGAGATCGTCAAGAGCACCAAATTCCTTGGTGTCCATCTGGCGGAGAACTTCACCTGGTCACTCAACACCAGCTCCATCACCAAGAAAGCCCAGCAGCACCTCTACTTCCTGAGGAGGCTGAGGAAAGCCCATCTCCCTCCCCCCATCCTGACTGTGTTCTACAGAGGGACCATGGAGAGCGTCCTGAGCAGCTGCATCACTGCCTGGTTTGGGAACTGGACCGTCTCAGATCACAAGACCCTTCAGGGGATAGTGAGGACAGACACACACCCCTCACACACCCCTCACACACCCCACACACCCCTCACACACCCCTCACACACCCCACACACCCCTCACACACACTCTTACACACCCCACACACCCCTCACACACACTCTTACACACCCCACACACCCCTCACACACACTCTTACACACCCCACACACCCCTCACACACACCCTTACACACCCCACACACCCCTCACACACACTCTTACACACCCCACACACCCCTCACACACACCCTTACACACCCCACACACCCCTCACACACACTCTTACACACCCCACACACCCCTCACACACACTCTTACACACCACACACACCCCTCACACACACTCTTACAAACCCCTCACACACCCCTCACACACACTCTTACACACCCCACACACCCCTCACACACACTCTTACACACCCCACACACCCCTCACACACACTCTTACACACCACACACACCCCTCACACACACTCTTACACACCACACACACCCCTCACACACACTCTTACACACCCCACACACCCCTCACACACACTCTTACACACCACACACACCCCTCACACACACTCTTACACACCACACACACCCCTCACACACACTCTTACACACCCCACACACCCCTCACACACACTCTTACACACCCCACACACCCCTCACACACACTCTTACACACCCCACACACCCCTCACACACACTCTTACACAAACCACACACCCCTTACACACACTCTTACACACCCCACACACCCCTCACACACACTCTTACACACCCCACACACCCCTCACACACACTCTTACACACCCCTCACACACACTCTTACACACCCCACACACCCCTCACACACACACTCCTGCCATCTGGAAAGAGGTACCGGAGCATTCGGGCCTCACAACCAGACTGTGTAACAGTTTCTTTCCTCAAGCCATCAGGCTCCTCAACACCCAGGACTGAACTGTTCTACACTCTCACACACACACACACACACTCTCTCACTCAGGACTGAACTGTATATTAACTCTCTGTCTCTCTCACACACACACACACTCTCTCTTGACTGTGTGGACACACACACACACACACATAATTTATATTGTTCATTACTTACTGCACTACCTCTACCTGTCATCTGCTGCTATAGATATATTTGTGTTTATTCTATTTGCACTACCTCAACTGCTGCTGTGTATTTTTGTACAATATTTTTGCACAATACTTTTTTTATTTTTTTACATCATTTCACTTTATCTTATTTTATTTCACTTATATTCCATTACACATGTTCTTTTCTTTCTTTTCAGCGCTAAGTGTCCTGTGTTCTTTTGTGTTGTCTTTCTTGTATTTATTGTCTTTTGCACTGTCTTGTCTATGCTCTGTTTGCACCTAGCTGCACACTGTGCACTTTACGTGGCTAAGACAAACTTCTGTCCTAGCTCTGTGGTGTTTTGTGCTGAACTTGTTGTTGTATGTTTCTGTAGCACCAGGTCCTGGAGAAACGTTGTTTCATTTCACTCTGTACTGCACCAGCTGTATGTGGTTGAAATGACAATAAAGCTTCTTCTTGAATCTTGAATCTTGAAACCCTTAGGGTTTTGTCTCACTAATCCCTGGAGTCCAGCAGACTCCCCCTAAATGCAGCCGGCTTGACCACTACACCACAACATGAAGCTGGAAACCAGCATGTAGGTGTGCTGCAGAACAAAACAGAGTAAATCAACTACAGCGCCAGCGAGATGATGAAAGACCTTCAAGAAAATTTTAATAATTAGAGGAAATAGGAGATTCGAGAACTTGGAAACATAAGGAACCAGGACAGAAGTGGAAATTAGGAAACTAGGATGAAGAAACCAGTATAACACCAGTAAAAATAGAGTTTCTCATTTCTCCGATTGTTTTGGTTCTTAGCTCCGTCCCCTAATGATGTGAGGACAGCAGCAATCTGTACCTCCGTGTTCACTACAGTGTCCTTCTGACCTTCTGACTTATTTCACTTATATCAAGTGCATGTTTGAATCCAGACAAAAGTCTATTATAACTTTTTCGATCTGTATTCAAGGTATCTATCTATCTATCTATCTATCTATCTATCTATCTATCTATCTATCTATCTATCTATCTATCTATTAAACTGGAATAAAAAGGCAGATGATGTTTCCACAGTCTGGGAGCCGTCTCCAAGCAGCTGAAATGACTTTAAAGAGTTAATACGTTCTGGAAGATGACAGGCTTATATCGGTTTCCAGGTCACAGGCTGAAGGATGGAGGAATTAAAGACACATCTATTAGAGAACAGGACTGCACATTAAGAGAGGGTTTAACTAGAGAACTGGGTTACCAGGAGATACTAGAACGTTGAGAACTAGGGGAACTGGGAGAGAATAGAAACAGGTGACTAGAGAACTGGAAGAGACTGGAAGTTAAATAAAAAAAATAAAAAAAAACGAGCGATCTAGGAAAAAGCTGACTGAACAAAATCCACCTTGGAATCTAGAATCCAGGAAAAACCTGCAGCAATTTCTGTGATGGTCATAGATAAACAGAATTAAGTACTGCTACTGTGGAAATAATGCTGCATGGGTGTGGCCAGAAACAGCGCTAATCTCTGATTAGTCAAATTCAATGCTAACAGAATTGAGCTGCTTTTCTACAGGACAGTAGAGCATATCTTCAGTGTTTATCCACAGATTATAATGATCTAGATTTTCCATTTCCTAATTGATCCATGAAGAGTCCCTCGTTATCATTCTTAGTCACTTTGCACCCTGTGTAGCGTATAGTGTAATAGCCCTATATACCCTACCTAGTGGCCTACGTGCAGGGTGTACAGCTGTTTGTGAGATCCAGGGTATAAAAAAGTGCATTTGTTGTGTGTAATTATTATAATGTTTTCACAGAAAGCTAAATTTCCCTTTTGTTCTGATGAAATGTTTACATGGTCAAACTGAGCTGAAAATTCATACAGATTTACAATCATGTTAATTCTCTGCATGTTCACACACTCATGTGGTCACATAGAGAAAACAGTGAAATGAAAGCGACAGTAAAATGACGACTAATCACTAAATCATCCAGTAGTGCAGCTCCACTGTGTTTACACTGATATTCACCCAGATATCACCTGCCTCTGAATCAAGCAGCTGCTCTGATTTCTGATGATTTGTGGATTTGTTTTTAATATTGAGCAAAAAATCCATTCAATTTACACAATAAACAATAATCTATCTATCTATCTATCTATCTATCTATCTATCTATCTATCTATCTATCTATCTATCTATCTATCTGTCTGTCTGTCTGTCTGTCTGTCTGTCTGTCTGTCTGTCTGTCTATCTGGTATTTGTGATTATTTATGGATTTGTTTTTAACATGGAGCAAACAAAGTCCATTCAATTTTCCACAGTAAACTTTATTTTCATGAACACTATCAGTCTATCGTCATCTATCTCTGAACACTGCATGTCTGTAAAAGCTCTTGTGAACATTCCACAGGTCACGTTTATAACCCAGATCCAGTGCTATGTGAAGAGTTCAGTATATT
>NC_080713.1:31841198-31861198 GCF_019097595.1 Hemibagrus wyckioides
ACACAGAAACACACACACAAACACACACTCACAGAAACACTCACAGAAACACACACACAAACACACACAAACACACACTCACAGAAACACACACAGAAACACACACAAACACTCACAGAAACACACACAAACACACACACAAACACACACTCACAGAAACACACAGAAACACACACAGAAACACACACTCACACACACAAACACACACTCACAGAAACACTCACAGAAACACACACTCACAGAAACACACACAGAAACACACACAGAAACACACACACAAACACACACTCACACAAACACACACACAAACACACACTCACAGAAACACTCACAGAAACACACACTCACAGAAACACACACAAACACACACTCACAGAAACACACACAAACACACACTCACAGAAACACTCACAGAAACACACACTCACAGAAACACACACAAACACACACTCACAGAGACACACACAGAAACACACACACAAACACACACTCACAGAAACACACACACAAACACACACTCACAGAAACACACAAACACACACTCACAGAAACACACACACAAACACACACACAAACACACACTCACAGAAACACACACACAAACACACACACACACAAACACACACTCACAGAAACACTCACACAAACACACACTCACAGAAACACTCACACAAACACACACTCACACAAACACACACAGAAACACACACTCACAGAAACACACACACAAACACACACTCACAGAAACACTCACAGAAACACACACAAACACACACTCACAGAAACACTCACAGAAACACACACACAAACACACACTCACAGAAACACACACAAACACACACAAACACACACACAAACACACACTCACAGAAACACACACAAACACACACAAACACACACACAAACACACACTCACAGAAACACACACACAAACACACACTCACAGAAACACACACAGAAACACACACACAAACACACACTCACACAAACACACACACAAACACACACTCACAGAAACACACAGAAACACACACTCACAGAAACACACACAAACACACACTCACAGAGACACACACAGAAACACACACACAAACACACACTCACAGAAACACACACACAAACACACACTCACAGAAACACACAAACACACACTCACAGAAACACACACACAAACACACACACAAACACACACTCACAGAAACACACACACAAACACACACACAAACACACACACACACAAACACACACTCACAGAAACACTCACACAAACACACACTCACAGAAACACTCACACAAACACACACTCACACAAACACACACAGAAACACACACTCACAGAAACACACACACAAACACACACTCACAGAAACACTCACAGAAACACACACAAACACACACTCACAGAAACACTCACAGAAACACACACACAAACACACACTCACAGAAACACACACAAACACACACAAACACACACACAAACACACACTCACAGAAACACACACAAACACACACAAACACACACACAAACACACACTCACAGAAACACACACACAAACACACACTCACAGAAACACACACAGAAACACACACACAAACACACACTCACACACACAAACACACACTCACAGAAACACTCACAGAAACACACACTCACAGAAACACACACAGAAACACACACAGAAACACACACACAAACACACACTCACACAAACACACACACAAACACACACTCACAGAAACACTCACAGAAACACACAGAAACACACACTCACAGAAACACACACAAACACACACTCACAGAAACACTCACAGAAACACACACTCACAGAAACACACACAAACACACACTCACAGAGACACACACAGAAACACACACACAAACACACACTCACAGAAACACACACACAAACACACACTCACAGAAACACACACACAAACACACACTCACAGAAACACACAAACACACACTCACAGAAACACACACACAAACACACACACAAACACACACTCACAGAAACACACACACAAACACACACACAAACACACACTCACAGAAACACACACACAAACACACACACAAACACACACTCACAGAAACACACACACAAACACACACACAAACACACACACACACAAACACACACTCACAGAAACACTCACACAAACACACACTCACAGAAACACTCACACAAACACACACTCACACAAACACACACAGAAACACACACTCACAGAAACACACACACAAACACACACTCACAGAAACACTCACAGAAACACACACAAACACACACTCACAGAAACACTCACAGAAACACACACACAAACACACACTCACAGAAACACACACAAACACACACAAACACACACACAAACACACACTCACAGAAACACACACACAAACACACACTCACAGAAACACACACACAAACACACACTCACAGAAACACACACAGAAACACACACACAAACACACACTCACACAAACACACACACAAACACACACTCACAGAAACACACAGAAACACACACTCACAGAAACACACACAAACACACACTCACAGAAACACTCACAGAAACACACACAAACACACACTCACAGAAACACACACACAAACACACACTCACAGAAACACACACAAACACACACTCACAGAAACACTCACAGAAACACACACACAAACACACACTCACAGAAACACACACACAAACACACACTCACAGAAACACACACACAAACACACACTCACAGAAACACACACACAAACACACACTCACAGAAACACACACACAAACACACACTCACAGAAACACACACAGAAACACACACAAACACACACTCACAGAAACACACACACAAACACACACACAAACACACTCACAGAAACACTCACAGAAACACACACACAAACACACACACAAACACACACTCACAGAAACACACACAGAAACACACACTCACAGAAACACTCACAGAAACACACACAGAAACACACACACAAACACACACTCACACAAACACACAGAAACACACACAGAAACACACACACAAACACACACTCACAGAAACACACACAGAAACACACACACTCACAGAAACACTCACAGAAACAAACACAAACACACACTCACAGAAACACACACAAACACACACTCACAGAAACACACACAGAAACACACTCACAGAAACACAAACACACACACAAACACACCCTCACAGAAACACACACACAAACACACACACAAACACACACTCACAGAAACACACACAGAAACACACACTCACAGAAACACACACAGAAACACACACTCACAGAAACACACACAGAAACACACACTCACACAAACACTCACAGAAACACACACAAACACACACTCACAGAAACACACACAAACACACACTCACAGAAACACACACAGAAACACACTCACAGAAACACACACACAAACACACACTCACAGAAACACAAACACACACTCACAGAAACACACACAAACACACACACAAACACACACTCACAGAAACACAAACACACACACAAACACACACTCACAGAAACACACACAAACACACACTCACAGAAACACACACAGAAACACACTCACAGAAACACACACACAAACACACACACAAACACACACTCACAGAAACACACACAGAAACACACACTCACAGAAACACACACAGAAACACACACTCACAGAAACACTCACAGAAACACACACACAAACACACACAGAAACACACACACAAACACACACTCACAGAAACACACACACAAACACACACTCACAGAAACACTCACAGAAACACACACTCACAGAAACACTCACAGAAACACTCACAGAAACACACACACAAACACACACTCACAGAAACACTCACAGAAACACACACAAACACACACTCACAGAAACTCACACACAAACACACACTCACAGAAACACACACACAAACACACACTCACAGAAACACTCACAGAAACACACACAGAAACACACACACAAACACACACTCACAGAAACACACACAGAAACACACACTCACAGAAACACTCACAGAAACACACACACAAACACACACTCACAGAAACACACACAAACACACACAAACACACACACAAACACACACTCACAGAAACACACACACAAACACACACTCACAGAAACACACACACAAACACACACTCACAGAAACACACACAGAAACACACACACAAACACACACTCACACAAACACACACACAAACACACACTCACAGAAACACACAGAAACACACACTCACAGAAACACACACAAACACACACTCACAGAAACACTCACAGAAACACACACAAACACACACTCACAGAAACACACACACAAACACACACTCACAGAAACACACACAAACACACACTCACAGAAACACTCACAGAAACACACACACAAACACACACTCACAGAAACACACACACAAACACACACTCACAGAAACACACACACAAACACACACTCACAGAAACACACACACAAACACACACTCACAGAAACACACACACAAACACACACAAACACACACTCACAGAAACACACACACAAACACACACACAAACACACACACAAACACACACTCACAGAAACACACACAGAAACACACACTCACAGAAACACTCACAGAAACACACACAGAAACACACACACAAACACACACTCACACAAACACTCACAGAAACACACACAGAAACACACACACAAACACACACTCACAGAAACACACACACAAACACACACACTCACAGAAACACTCACAGAAACACACAGAAACACACACTCACAGAAACACACACACAAACACATACACTCACAGAAACACTCACAGAAACAAACACAAACACACACTCACAGAAACACACACAAACACACACTCACAGAAACACACACAGAAACACACTCACAGAAACACACACACAAACACACACTCACAGAAACACAAACACACACACAAACACACCCTCACAGAAACACACACACAAACACACACACAAACACACACTCACAGAAACACACACAGAAACACACACTCACAGAAACACACACAGAAACACACACTCACAGAAACACACACAGAAACACACACTCACACAAACACTCACAGAAACACACACAAACACACACTCACAGAAACACACACAAACACACACTCACAGAAACACACACAGAAACACACTCACAGAAACACACACACAAACACACACTCACAGAAACACAAACACACACACAAACACACACTCACAGAAACACACACAAACACACACACAAACACACACTCACAGAAACACAAACACACACACAAACACACACTCACAGAAACACACACAAACACACACTCACAGAAACACACACAGAAACACACTCACAGAAACACACACACAAACACACACTCACAGAAACACAAACACACACACAAACACACACTCACAGAAACACACACACAAACACACACACAAACACACACTCACAGAAACACACACAGAAACACACACTCACAGAAACACACACAGAAACACACACTCACAGAAACACTCACAGAAACACACACACAAACACACACAGAAACACACACACAAACACACACTCACAGAAACACACACACAAACACACACTCACAGAAACACTCACAGAAACACACACTCACAGAAACACTCACAGAAACACTCACAGAAACACACACACAAACACACACTCACAGAAACACTCACAGAAACACACACAAACACACACTCACAGAAACTCACACACAAACACACACTCACAGAAACACACACACAAACACACACTCACAGAAACACTCACAGAAACACACACAGAAACACACACACAAACACACACTCACAGAAACACACACAGAAACACACACACAAACACACACTCACAGAAACACACACAAACACACACTCACAGAAACACACACAGAAACACACACTCACACACACACTCACAGAAACACACAGAAACACACACACAAACACACACTCACACAAACACTCACAGAAACACACACACAAACACACACACACAAACACACACACTTACACACACTCACAGAAACACACACACAAACACACTCACAGAAACACTCACAGAAACACACACAAACACACTCACAGAAACACACACAGAAACACACACACAAACACACACTCACAGAAACACACACACAAACACACACTCACAGAAACACACAGAAACACACACTCACAGAAACACACACACAAACACACACAGAAACACACACTCACAGAAACACACACACAAACACACACACAAACACACACTCACAGAAACACACACACAAACACACACACAAACACACACACACACAAACACACACTCACAGAAACACTCACACAAACACACACTCACAGAAACACTCACACAAACACACACACACACAAACACACACACAAACACACACAGAAACACACACACAAACACACACTCACAGAAACACACACACAAACACACACTCACAGAAACACACACAAACACACACTCACAGAAACACACACACAAACACACACTCACAGAAACACTCACAGAAACACACACAGAAACACACACACAAACACACACAGAAACACACACACAAACACACACTCACAGAAACACACACACAAACACACACTCACAGAAACACACACACAAACACACACTCACAGAAACACACACAGAAACACACACACAAACACACACTCACAGAAACACTCACAGAAACACACACACAAACACACACACAAACACACACTCACAGAAACACACACAGAAACACACACAGAAACACTCACAGAAACACACACACAAACACACACACAAACACACACTCACAGAAACACACAGAAACACACACAGAAACACACACTCACACACACAAACACACACTCACAGAAACACTCACAGAAACACACACTCACAGAAACACACACAGAAACACACACAGAAACACACACACAAACACACACTCACACAAACACACACACAAACACACACTCACAGAAACACTCACAGAAACACACACTCACAGAAACACACACAAACACACACTCACAGAAACACACACAAACACACACTCACAGAAACACTCACAGAAACACACACTCACAGAAACACACACAAACACACACTCACAGAGACACACACAGAAACACACACACAAACACACACTCACAGAAACACACACACAAACACACACTCACAGAAACACACAAACACACACTCACAGAAACACACACACAAACACACACACAAACACACACTCACAGAAACACACACACAAACACACACACACACAAACACACACTCACAGAAACACTCACACAAACACACACTCACAGAAACACTCACACAAACACACACTCACACAAACACACACAGAAACACACACTCACAGAAACACACACACAAACACACACTCACAGAAACACTCACAGAAACACACACAAACACACACTCACAGAAACACTCACAGAAACACACACACAAACACACACTCACAGAAACACACACAAACACACACAAACACACACACAAACACACACTCACAGAAACACACACAAACACACACAAACACACACACAAACACACACTCACAGAAACACACACACAAACACACACTCACAGAAACACACACAGAAACACACACACAAACACACACTCACACAAACACACACACAAACACACACTCACAGAAACACACAGAAACACACACTCACAGAAACACACACAAACACACACTCACAGAGACACACACAGAAACACACACACAAACACACACTCACAGAAACACACACACAAACACACACTCACAGAAACACACAAACACACACTCACAGAAACACACACACAAACACACACACAAACACACACTCACAGAAACACACACACAAACACACACACAAACACACACACACACAAACACACACTCTCACAGAAACACTCACACAAACACACACTCACAGAAACACTCACACAAACACACACTCACACAAACACACACAGAAACACACACTCACAGAAACACACACACAAACACACACTCACAGAAACACTCACAGAAACACAAACACACACTCACAGAAACACTCACAGAAACACACACACAAACACACACTCACAGAAACACACACAAACACACACAAACACACACACAAACACACACTCACAGAAACACACACAAACACACACAAACACACACACAAACACACACTCACAGAAACACACACACAAACACACACTCACAGAAACACACACAGAAACACACACACAAACACACACTCACACACACAAACACACACTCACAGAAACACTCACAGAAACACACACTCACAGAAACACACACAGAAACACACACAGAAACACACACACAAACACACACTCACACAAACACACACACAAACACACACTCACAGAAACACTCACAGAAACACACAGAAACACACACTCACAGAAACACACACAAACACACACTCACAGAAACACTCACAGAAACACACACTCACAGAAACACACACAAACACACACTCACAGAGACACACACAGAAACACACACAAACACACACTCACAGAAACACACACACAAACACACACTCAGAAACACACACACAAACACACACTACAGAAACACACAAACACACACTCACAGAAACACACACACAAACACACACACAAACACACACTCACAGAACACACACACAAACACACACACAAACACACACACACAGAAACACACACACAAACACACACACAAACACACACTCACAGAAACACACACACAAACACACACACAACACACACACACACAAACACACACTCACAGAAACACTCACACAAACACACACTCACAGAAACACTCACACAAACACACACTCACACAACACACACAGAAACACACACTACAGAAACACACACACAAACACACACTCACAGAAACACTCACAGAAACACACACAAACACACACTCACAGAAACACCTACAGAAACACACACACAAACACACACTACAGAAACACACACAAACACACACAAACACACACACAAACACACACTCACAGAAACACACACACAAACACACACTCAACAGAAACACACACAAACACACACTCACAGAAACACACACAGAAACACACACACAAACACACACTCACAAACACACACACAAACACACACTCACAGAAACACACAGAAACACACACTCACAGAAACACACACAAACACACACTCACAGAAACACTCACAGAAACACACACACACAAAAACACATACACACACACACAAACACACACTCACAGAAACACACACAAACACACACTCACAGAAACACTCACAGAAACACACACACAAACACACACTACAGAAACACACACACAAACACACACACTCACAGAAACACACACACAAACACACACTCACAGAAACACACACACAAACACACACTACAGAAACACACACACAAACACACACTCACAGAAACACACACAGAAACACACACAAACACACACTCACAGAAACACACACAAACACACACACAAACACACCTACAGAAACACTCACAGAAACACACACACAAACACACACACAAACACACACTCACAGAAACACACACAGAAACACACACTCACAGAAACACTCACAGAAACACACACAGAAACACACACACAAACACACACTCACACAAACACTCACAGAAACACACACAGAAACACACACACAAACACACACTCACAGAAACACACACAGAAACACACACACTCACAGAAACACTCACAGAAACAAACACAAACACACACTCACAGAAACACACACAAACACACACTCACAGAAACACACACAGAAACACACTCACAGAAACACAAACACACACACAAACACACCTCACAGAAACACACACACAAACACACACACAAACACACACACTCAGAAACACACACAGAAACACACACTCACAGAAACACACACAGAAACACACACTCACAGAAACACACACAGAAACACACACTCACACAAACACTCAGAAACACACACAAACACACACTCACAGAAACACACACAAACACACACTCACAGAAACACACACAGAAACACACCTCACAGAAACACACACACAAACACACACTCACAGAAACACAAACACACACTCACAGAAACACACAAACACACACACAAACACACACTCACAGAAACACAAACACACACACAAACACACACTCACAGAAACACACACAAACACACACTCACAGAAACACACACAGAAACACACTCTACAGAAACACACACACAAACACACACTCACAGAAACACAAACACACACACAAACACACACTCACAGAAACACACACACAAACACACACAAACACACACTCACAGAAACACACACAGAAACACACACTCACAGAAACACACACAGAAACACACACTCACAGAAACACCTACAGAAACACACACACAAACACACACAGAAACACACACACAAACACACACTCACAGAAACACACACACAAACACACACTCACAGAAACACTCACAGAAACACACACTACAGAAACACTCACAGAAACACTCACAGAAACACACACACAAACACACACTCACAGAAACACTACAGAAACACACACAAACACACACTCACAGAAATCTCACACACAAACACACACTCACAGAAACACACACACAAACACACACTCTCAGAAACACTCACAGAAACACACACAGAAACACACACACAAACACACACTCACAGAAACACACACAGAAACACACACTCACAGAAACACTCACAGAAACACACACACAAACACACACTCACAGAAACACACACAAACACACACAAACACACACACAAACACACACTCACAGAAACACACACACAAACACACACTCACAGAAACACACACACAAACACACACTCACAGAAACACACACAGAAACACACACACAAACACACACTACACAAACACACACACAAACACACACTCACAGAAACACACAGAAACACACACTCACAGAAACACACACACAAACACACACTCACAGAAACACTCACAGAAACACACACAAACACACACTACAGAAACACACACACAAACACACACTCACAGAAACACACACAAACACACACTCACAGAAACACTCACAGAAACACACACACAAACACACACTCACAGAAACACACACAGAAACACACACAGAAACACTCACAGAAACACACACACAAACACACACACAAACACACACTCACAGAAACACACACAGAAACACACACACAAACACACACTCACAGAAACACACACAGAAACACACACACAAACACACACAAACACACACTCACAGAAACACACACAAACACACACTTCACAGAAACACTCACAGAAACACACACAGAAACACACACACAAACACACACTACACAAACACTACAGAAACACACACAGAAACACACACACAAACACACACTCACAGAAACACACACACAAACACACACACTCACAGAAACACTCACAGAAACACACAGAAACACACACTCACAGAAACACACACACAAACACATACACTCACAGAAACACTCACAGAAACAAACACAAACACACACTACAGAAACACACACAAACACACACTCACAGAAACACACACAGAAACACACCTACAGAAACACACACACAAACACACACTACAGAAACACAAACACACACACAAACACACCTCACAGAAACACACACACAAACACACACACAAACACACACTCACAGAAACACACACAGAAACACACACTCACAGAAACACACACAGAAACACACACTCACAGAAACACACACACAGAAACACACACTACACAAACACTCACAGAAACACACACAAACACACACTCACAGAAACACACACAAACACACACTCACAGAAACACACACACAAACACACTCACAGAAACACACACACAAACACACACTCACAGAAACACAAACACACACACAAACACACACTCACAGAAACACACACAAACACACACACAAACACACACTCACAGAAACACAAACACACACACAAACACACACTCACAGAAACACACACAAACACACACTCACAGAAACACACACAGAAACACACTACAGAAACACACACACAAACACACACTCACAGAAACACAAACACACACACAAACACACACTACAGAAACACACACACAAACACACACACAAACACACACTCACAGAAACACACACAGAAACACACACTCACAGAAACACACACAGAAACACACACTCACAGAAACACTCACAGAAACACACACACAAACACACACAGAAACACACACAAACACACACTCACAGAAACACACACACAAACACACACTCACAGAAACACTACAGAAACACACACTCACAGAAACACTACAGAAACACTCACAGAAACACACACACAAACACACACTCACAGAAACACTCACAGAAACACACACAAACACACACTCACAGAAACTCACACACAAACACACACTCACAGAAACACACACACAAACACACACTCACAGAAACACTCACAGAAACACACACAGAAACACACACACAAACACACACTCACAGAAACACACACAGAAACACACACACAAACACACACTCACAGAAACACACACAAACACACACTCACAGAAACACACACAGAAACACACACACACACTCACAGAAACACACAGAAACACACACAAACACACACTCACACAAACACTACAGACACACACACACAGACACAAAACACACACACACACACACACACAGACAGAAACACACACACAAACACACTCACAGAAACACTCACAGAAACACACACAAACACACTCACAGAAACACACACAGAAACACACACACAAACACACACTCACAGAAACACACACACAAACACACACTCACAGAAACACACAGAAACACACACTCACAGAAACACACACACAAACACACACTCACAGAAACACTCACAGAAACACACACAAACACACACTCACAGAAACTCACACACAAACACACACTCACAGAAACACACACACAAACACACACTCACAGAAACACTCACAGAAACACACACAGAAACACACACACAAACACACACTCACAGAAACACACACAGAAACACACACTCACAGAAACACACACAGAAACACACACACAAACACACACTCACAGAAACACACACAAACACACACTCACAGAAACACACACAGAAACACACACTCACACACACACTCACAGAAACACACAGAAACACACACACAAACACACACTCACACAAACACTCACAGAAACACACACACAAACACACACACACAAACACACACACAAACACACACACAAACACACACTCACAGAAACACACACACAAACACACTCACAGAAACACTCACAGAAACACACACAAACACACACTCACAGAAACACACACACAAACACACACTCACAGAAACACACAGAAACACACACTCACAGAAACACTCACACAAACACACACTCACAAACACACACAGAAACACACACACAAACACACTCACAGAAACACACACTCACAGAAACACTCACAGAAACACACACAAACACACACTCACAGAAACACACACACAAACACACTCACACAAACACACACTCACAGAAACACACACACAAACACACACTCACAGAAACACTCACAGAAACACTCACAGAAACACACACAAACACACACTCACAGAAACACACACACAAACACACACTCACAAACACACACAGAAACACACACACAAACACACACTCACAGAAACACACACACAAACACACACTCACAAACACACACAGAAACACACACAAACACACACTCACAGAAACACACACAGAAACACACAGAAACACACACTCACAGAAACACACACAAACACACACTCACAGAAACACACACAGAAACACACACACAAACACACACTCACAGAAACACTCACAGAAACACACACAGAAACACACACTCACAGAAACACACACAGAAACACACACAGAAACACACACACACACACTCACACAAACACTCACAGAAACACACAAACACACACTCACAGAAACACACACACAAACACACACACACACAAACACACACTCACAGAAACACACACTCACAGAAACACACACACAAACACACACTCACAGAAACACACACACACACTCACAGAAATACACACAAACACACACTCACAGAAACACACACACAAACACACACTCACAAACACACACAGAAACACACACACAAACACACACTCACAGAAACACACACAGAAACACACACACAAACACACACTCACAGAAACACACACAAACACACACTCACACAAACACTCACAGAAACACACACACAAACACACTCACAGAAACACACACTCACACAAACACTCACAGAAACACACACAGAAACACACACACACACACTCACACAAACACTCACAGAAACACACAAACACACACTCACAGAAACACACACAGAAACACACACACAAACACACACTCACAGAAACACACACACAAACACACACTCACAGAAACACACACTCACAGAAACACTCACAGAAACACTCACAGAAACACACACAAACACACACTCACAGAAACACACACACAAACACACACTCACAAACACACACAGAAACACACACACAAACACACACTCACAGAAACACACACAGAAACACACAGAAACACACACTCACAGAAACACACACAAACACACACTCACAGAAACACACACACAAACACACACACAAACACACTCACAGAAACACTCACAGATACACACACACAAACACACACTCACACAAACACACACAGAAACACACACACAAACACACTCACAGAAACACTCACAGAAACACACACACAAACACACACACACAAACACACACTCACAGAAACACACACACAAACACACACTCACAAACACACACAGAAACACACACACAAACACACACTCACAGAAACACACACAGAAACACACACACAAACACACACTCACAGAAACACACACACAAACACACAGAAACACACACTCACAGAAACACACACAAACACACACTCACAGAAACACACACAAACACACACTCACACAAACACACACAGAAACACTCACAGAAACACACACACAAACACACACTCACACAAACACTCACAGAAACACACACAGAAACACACACACAAACACACACTCACACAAACACTCACAGAAACACACACACAAACACACTCACAGAAACAAACACACAAACACACACTCACAGAAACACTCACAGAAACACACACACAAACACACTCACAGAAACAAACACACAAACACACTCACAGAAACACACACACAAACACACACTCACAGAAACACACACAAACACACACTCACAGAAACACTCACAGAAACACACACTCACAGAAACACACACACAAACACACAAACACACACTCACACAAACACTCACAGAAACACACACACAAACACACTCACAGAAACACACACACAAACACACACACACAAACACACACTCACAGAAACACACACACACACACACACACAAACACACAAACACACACTCACAGAAACACTCACAGAAACACACACACAAACACACTCACAGAAACACTCACAGAAACACACACACAAACACACACTCACAGAAACACTCACAGAAACACTCACAGAAACACACACTCACAGAAACACTCACAGAAACACACACAAACACACACTCACAGAAACACACAGAAACACACACTCACAGAAACACACACAGAAACACACACTCACAGAAACACTCACAGAAACACACACACAAACACACACACAGAAACACACACACAAACACACACAAACACACACTCACAGAAACACTCACAGAAACACACACACAAACACACTACAGAAACACACACACAAACACACTCTACAGAAACACACACACACAAACACACACTCACAGAAACACACACACACACACACACTCACAGAAACACACAGAAACACACACTCACAGAAACACACAGAAACACACACTCACAGAAACACACACAAACACACACTCACAGAAACACTCACAGAAACACACACACAAACACACTCACAGAAACACTACAGAAACACACACAAACACACACACAAACACACACTACAGAAACACACACAGAAACACACACACACACACACTCACAGAAACACACACACAAACACACACTCACAGAAACACACACACAAACACACTCACAGAAACACACACAGAAACACTCACAGAAACACACACACAAACACACAGAGACACACAAACACACAGACACACACACACACACACTCACAGAAACACACACACAAACACACTCACAGAAACACACACAGAAACACTCACAGAAACACACACACAAACACACACACACTCACAGAAACACACACAGAAACACTCACAGAAACACACACACAAACACACACACAAACACACACTCACAGAAACACACACACAAACACACAAACACACACTCACAGAAACACACACACAAACACACACACAAACACACACTCACACAAACACAAACACACACTCACAGAAACACACACACAAACACACACACAAACACACACTCACAGAAACACACACACAAACACACACAAACACACTACAGAAACACTCACAGAAACACACACTACAGAAACACACACACAAACACACTCACAGAAACACTCACAGAAACACACACACACTCACAGAAACACACACACAAACACACTCACAGAAACACACACAGAAACACACACACACACACAAACACACACACACACACACAAACACACACAAACACACACTCACAGAAACACACACACAAACACACACTCACAGAAACACACAGAAACACACACTCACAGAAACACACACAAACACACACTCACAGAAACACTCACAGAAACACACACAAACACACACTCACAGAAACACACACACAAACACACACTCACAAACACACACAGAAACACACACACAAACACACACTCACAGAAACACACACAGAAACACACAGAAACACACACTCACAGAAACACACACACAAACACACACTCACAGAAACACACACAGAAACACACACACAAACACACACTCACAGAAACACACACAGAAACACACACACAAACACACACTCACAGAAACACTCACAGAAACACACACAAACACACACTCACAGAAACACACACACAAACACACACTCACAAACACACACAGAAACACACACACAAACACACACTCACAGAAACACACACACAAACACACACTCACAAACACACACAGAAACACACACACAAACACACACTCACAGAAACACACACAGAAACACACACACAAACACACACTCACAGAAACACACACACAACCACACACTCACAGAAACACTCACACAAACACACACACAAACACACACTCACAGAAACACACACAAACACACACTCACACAAACACACACAGAAACACTCACAGAAACACACACACAAACACACACTCACACAAACACTCACAGAAACACACACAGAAACACACACACAAACACACACTCACACAAACACTCACAGAAACACACACACAAACACACACTCACAGAAACAAACACACAAACACACACTCACAGAAACACTCACAGAAACACACACACAAACACACTCACAGAAACAAACACACAAACACACTCACAGAAACACACACACAAACACACACTCACAGAAACACACACAAACACACACTCACAGAAACACTCACAGAAACACACACTCACAGAAACACACACACAAACACACAAACACACACTCACACAAACACTCACAGAAACACACACACAAACACACTCACAGAAACACACACACAAACACACACTCACAGAAACACACACACACACACACACACAAACACACAAACACACACTCACAGAAACACTCACAGAAACACACACACAAACACACTCACAGAAACACTCACAGAAACACACACACAAACACACACTCACAGAAACACTCACAGAAACACTCACAGAAACACACACTCACAGAAACACTCACAGAAACACACACAAACACACACTCACAGAAACACACAGAAACACACACACACAGAAACACACAGAAACACACACTCACAGAAACACTCACAGAAACACACACACAAACACACACACAGAAACACACACACAAACACACACTCACAGAAACACTCACAGAAACACACACACAAACACACTCACAGAAACACACACACAAACACACTCACAGAAACACACACACAAACACACACTCACAGAAACACACACAAACACACACTCACAGAAACACACAGAAACACACACTCACAGAAACACACAGAAACACACACTCACAGAAACACACACAAACACACACTCACAGAAACACTCACAGAAACACACACACAAACACACTCACAGAAACACTCACAGAAACACACACAAACACACACACAAACACACACTCACAGAAACACTCACAGAAACACACACACACACACACTCACAGAAACACACACACAAACACACACTCACAGAAACACACACACAAACACACTCACAGAAACACACACAGAAACACTCACAGAAACACACACACAAACACACACACAAACACACACTCACAGAAACACACACACACACACACTCACAGAAACACACACACAAACACACTCACAGAAACACACACAGAAACACTCACAGAAACACACACACAAACACACACACACTCACAGAAACACACACAGAAACACTCACAGAAACACACACACAAACACACACACAAACACACACTCACAGAAACACACACACAAACACACAAACACACACTCACAGAAACACACACACAAACACACACTCACACAAACACAAACACACACTCACAGAAACACACACACAAACACACACACAAACACACACTCACAGAAACACACACACAAACACACACACAAACACACTCACAGAAACACTCACAGAAACACACACTCACAGAAACACACACACAAACACACTCACAGAAACACTCACAGAAACACACACACACACTCACAGAAACACACACACAAACACACACTCACAGAAACACACACAGAAACACACACACAAACACACACAAACACACACTCACACAAACACACACACAAACACACACTCACAGAAACACACACACAAACACACACTCACAGAAACACACACAGAAACACACACTCACAGAAACACACACAGAAACACACACAGAAACACACACACAAACACACACTCACACAAACACACACACAAACACACAAACACACACTCACAGAAACACTCACAGAAACACACACACAAACACACACTCACAGAAACACACACACAAACACACACACAAACACACACAGAAACACACACTCACACAAACACACACACAAACACACACACACTCACACAAACACACACACAAACACACAAACACACACTCACAGAAACACACACAAACACTCACACGTCTAAAACAGAACAGTACTGTAGATTTTTTACAAAACCGTTACCCTTCTGTGTCTGACCAATCATTAAACAGGTCAGTCACATGATCATGGGGTTCATTGGTCCCTTGTGGTCAGTACAGGGGGATAATACTTTCAGCATTTAATTAATTACAGTGTTGATTTATACGGAGGTGTGTACAGGGAGCCGTTGCTATGGAAATGATAAGGTGTGCATTAATATAAAGCTGCGCTACAGTCAGAGCTGCTGTTAGAGAGAATCGGATCCTGATCCACCAATCAGAATTCATCACCACCTGATCCACCAATCAGAATTCATCACCACCTGATCCACCAATCAGAATTCATCACCACCTGATCCACCAATCAGAGTCCAGAATTCATTTGCAGAGTGGGAGGAGCTTCAGGGATCGAGTTCTTCAAACAGACTTCTGAAGGAAAACACGTGCTACA
>NC_080713.1:31866198-31871198 GCF_019097595.1 Hemibagrus wyckioides
CCCCACACCCCTCACACACACTCTTACACACCCCACACACCCCTCACACACACTCTTACACACCCCACACACCCCTCACACACACTCTTACACACCCCACACACGCCTCACACACACTCTTCACCCTCCTGCCATCTGGAAAGAGGTACCGGAGCATTCGGGCCTCACAACCAGACTGTGTAACAGTTTCTTTCCTCAAGCCATCAGGCTCCTCAACACCTGGGACTGAACTGTTCTACACTCTCTCACACACACACACACACACACACACTCTCACTCAGGACTGAACTGTTCTACACTCTCTCACACACACACACACACACACACACACACACACACTCAGGACTGAACTGTTCTACACTCTCTCACACACACACACACACTCTCTCTTGACTGTGTGGACACACACACACACACACACAATTTATATTGTTCATTACTTACTGCACTACCTCTACCTGTCATCCGCTGCTATAGTTATATTTATGTTTATTCTATTTGCACTACCTCAACTGCTGCTGTGTATTTTTGCACAATATCTTTGCACAATACTTTTTTTCTACATCATTTCACTTTATCTATTTTATTTCACTTACATTCCAGTACATGTTCTTTTATTTCCTTTCAGCGCTAAGTGTCCTGTGTTCTTTTGTGTTGTCTTTATTGTATTTATTGTCTTTTGCACTGTCTTGTCTATGCTCTGTCTGCACCTAGCTGCACACTGTGCACTTTACGTGGCTAAGACAATCTTCTGTCCTAGCTCTGTGGTGTTTTTTGTTTTGTATTGTACTAGATGTTGTATGTTTATGTAGCACCAGGTCCTGGAGAAACGTTGTTTCATTTCACTCTGTACTGCATCAGATATATGTGGTTGAAATGACAATAAAAGCTTCTTGAATCTTGAATCTTGAAGTATGATGGTGATGATGATGAAGCTGATGAGTGATGATGATGATGATGAAGCTGATGTGTGATGATGATTATGATGATGAGGAAGCTGAGGTGTGGTGATGATGATGATGAAGCTGAAGTATGATGATGATGATGATGATGATGAAGCTGAGGTGTGGTGATGATGATGATGAAGCTGAGGTGTGGTGATGATGATGATGATGAAGCTGAGGTGTGGTGATGATGATGATGATGAAGCTGAGGTGTGGTGATGATGATGATGATGATGATGAAGCTGAGGTGTGGTGATGATGATGATGATGAAGCTGAGGTGTGGTGATGATGATGATGATGATGATGAAGCTGAGGTGTGGTGATGATGATGATGAAGCTGAGGTGTGGTGATGATGATGATGAAGCTGAGGTGTGGTGATGATGATGATGATGAAGCTGAAGTATGATGATGATGATGAAGCTGAGGTGTGGTGATGATGATGATGAAGCTGAGGTGTGGTGATGATGATGATGATGAAGCTGAAGTATGATGATGATGATGAAGCTGAGGTGTGGTGATGATGATGATGAAGCTGAGGTGTGGTGATGATGATGATGATGAAGCTGAGGTCCTTCTCTCACGTCACACTTCCACTTGTGCCTCCACTTCCCCTTCAGTCTGACAACACGTGTGTGTGTGTGTGTGTGTTAGTGTACTATAGTGTGTGTTTAGTGTCTGTGTTTAGTGTAATTAGTGATGAGTATTTACACACACACACACACGCACACACGTACACACTGTACACACCGTACACACCGTACACATTATTTACGTCTAAATGTTTCCATGTATCTTTAGACTGTATTCCACGGGGTGCTGTGTGTGTGTGTGTGTGTGTGAGAGAGAGAGAGAGAGAGAGAGAGAGAGAGACAGCAATTAAACTAAAAATAAATTAATATTATTTCTAAAAATACTTTATAGTAATAAATTATTACAATATTAATATATTTGTAAATAGAAATGACATTTTTATGCCAAAATATTTAGTCATTATTAATAATTAATTATTATTATTATTATTATTATTATTATAATAACTGAAGGTTTTTTCATTGTCTGTGCCGCTTATCCGATCTATCCTCGGGTTACGGGGAGCCTGTATCTATCTCAGGCGTCATCGGGCATCAAGGCAGGATACACCCTGGACGGAGTGCCAGCCCATCGCAGGGCACACACAAACACACACACAAACACACACTCACACACACACACTCACACACTACGGGCAATTTAGAGACTCCACTCAGCCTAGAAGCATGTCTTTGGACTGTGGGAGGAAACCGGAGCACCCGGAGGAAAACCACCAAGCACAGGGAGAACATGCAAACTCCACACACACACAGTGAGAGGGAGCGAGACTCGAACCCAGGACGCTGGAGGTGAATGTGCTGACCACTAAGCCACTGTGCCGCCCTTAGTGTTTAATAATATTGAATTAATTTATTTATAACATAATAATAAAGTAAAGAATTTCAGCTCCGTACATCAGCACATTATTTCTTTATAAATATATGAAATGTAGCAGTGCTGATGAACATCGCAGTACGATGTGTGACTGATTATTAGCCTGTGTCTGATTAGCGTCTGATTGGCTGAAGTTATTGTTAAACCATAAACAATTTTTTACAGAGAAGGACACATTTATCTGAAGGCCACAACACACACAAACACACACACACTCTAAAGCTGAATTAGCATGCTAGCTGCACCACTTCCTTCATGTTGCTGTTTATTTACTTTGAGTTTTGTATTTAATATAATGATAAAGATCTGTAAAGTGTAAACAGAATAAAACTGTAAATTATATGTTAATTAAATCATTCAAGTAATCATTTAAATAATAATTAGCTATAATTAAGTAATAATTAAAGTAATAATTTAATTGATATTGTTTTTTAAATCAAAGTGAATAATATATAAGCAATAAATATAAACAAATAAATAAATAATAGATTAAATTAGAATTAGAATAAATATTTAATAAATTAAATGAATGATTATTTTATTGAAGTGAATTAAAGTGACTTCATTATTCAGGAAATCTACAATAAAGTCATTCAAACAATTCTAAAATTCAATTCTCATGAATTTACATGAAGTCATCATTTAGTGAAGCTCTATTGAGTGTGTGTGTGTGTGTGTGTTTACCGTGTTAAGTCAAGGGCGCGACTCCATCTGGGCGGCCCTGTGTGTGATAAGCCTCGAGTACAAGGACTGACGACGGTGTTCTCAATCTGCAGCAACATTCCTGTGTGTGTGTGTGTGTGTGAGAGAGAGAGAGAGAGAGAGAGAGAGAGAGAGAGAGAGAGTGTGTGTATGTGTGTGTGAGAGAGAGAGAGAGAGAGAGAGAGAGAGTGTGTGTATGTGTGTGTGTGTGTGTGAGAGAGAGAGAGAGAGAGAGAGAGAGAGAGCTGGAGAGAGAGTGTGTGTGTGTGTGTGTGAGAGAGAGAGAGAGAGAGAGAGCTGGAGAGAGTGTGTGTGTGTGTGTGTGTGTGTGAGAGAGAGAGAGAGAGCTGGAGAGAGTGTGTGTGTGTGTGTGAGAGAGAGAGAGAGAGAGAGAGAGAGCTGGAGAGAGAGAGTGTGTGTGTGTGAGAGAGAGAGAGAGAGAGAGAGAGAGAGAGAGAGAGCTGGAGAGAGAGAGTGTGTGTGTGTGTGTGTGTGAGAGAGAGAGAGAGAGAGCTGGAGAGAGAGTGTGTGTGTGTGAGAGAGAGAGAGAGAGAGAGAGAGAGAGAGAGAGAGAGAGAGCTGGAGAGAGAGAGTGTGTGTGTGTGTGAGAGAGAGAGAGAGAGAGAGAGAGCTGGAGAGAGTGTGTGTGTGAGAGAGAGAGAGAGAGAGAGAGAGAGCTGGAGAGAGTGTGTGTGTGTGTGTGTGTGTGTGAGAGAGAGAGAGAGAGCTGGAGAGAGTGTGTGTGTGTGTGAGAGAGAGAGAGAGAGAGAGAGAGAGAGAGCTGGAGAGAGAGTGTGTGTGTGTGTGTGTGAGAGAGAGATAAGAGTTTAGATAATAATTCTTCACACACACACACACACACAGAGAGGTGTACCCATTGTGTGAAATACTATATCTTTTTCTTCTTCTTCTTCTTCTTGCACATGGCACACACTACTATCCTACTGGAGATATTGAGTCTACACACATTGAGACAATGGTTCCACTCATTACTCCTTCTCTACTACACACAGCTGGAGAGAGAGGTGTGTGTATATGCATCCATAGAGATAGGAGAGAGAGAGTCTTCTTTCTATATATGTGTGTGTGTGATAGAGAGATACACACATCCCACACTAGAGAGTGTGGTGTGGAGAGATAATAATAAAGAGAGTAGATATATATGCTGGATATAGTGTATTCCATATGAGAGAGAGAGAGAGAGAGCTGGGAGACAGTGTGTGTAAACTTGTGTGAGAGAGACACAGCTGGAGAGAGATTCTAGGAGATTGGCACTCTTCACACACACACACACTGGCCCCACTTTTGGGAGTCTACACACACACACACACCCAGGCAGAGAGCTGAGAGAGGTGTGTGGTTCTTCACACACAATGGCCCCAATACCTTTCTTTCTTCAGAGAGAGAGCTGGGAGAGCACAATAACCCACGCTCTGTGTCTGTTCTATCACAGACCCAAGAGAGAGGATGGGAGAGAGGTGGGTGCAGAGCAATACTGAGAGAGATGTGTCTGTTTCTTCACACAGACACACACTGTGTGTGTGTGTGTGTGAGAGAGCTACACACAGAGAGTACTACTACCACATTGGCCCACAGAGAGCTGAGAGAGAGGTGTGTGTGTGTGAGAGAGAGAGTCCTGTACTACCTTTGGGAGAGAGAGTGGGTCTGTGTTCTAGAGAGGAGAGAGGCAGAGGAGAGAGCACATTACTACATCTTCTTCTCTTCACACATGCAGAGAGATATTGGTCCACATATACCTTCTTTCATTAGATACTACTATCATTGTTTCACACTACATAGAGATACACACACACATACATATACTAATACCTTCTTCTCTTTCTTTCACACACACACACACACTACTCATCTTTCTTTCTTCTTCTTC
>NC_080713.1:31876198-31881198 GCF_019097595.1 Hemibagrus wyckioides
AACCAAATGTGATTCTCAATCAAACTGAACATGATTCTGAGTCAAACCGAATGTGATTCTGAATCAAACTCCCTCTGATTCACAGTGTGATCCTATAGGGACTCAGTTGGACTCTGACTCTAATTTACTTTGCATCATGTTTGCATTCTTAGCTTTTTTTTTTCTTGTTTTTTTGTTTATTGATTTTAGGTCTTAGGATTTTTACAAAGGGCAAAACATTACAAAAAAAAAACTAAGAGTCAAAGCAAGTGCACATGTAAAAATAATAAAGACCTGAGAAGGAGCACTGAGTCCATCTGACCTGAGTGAGCTATCAGGAAGTCAGGACAGAGCTGTGAAGGTTCTCAGACCTGTGAAAAGTTTCTACTTGTAGTGGTTTTATCTGCTGCTCCAGTTTTAGAACCTGGGTCAGTAACTGAGCAGATGAGATGATGAGGATGAGGAAGAGGGGTCAGTGGGGTGGGTTGTAGCAGGGGTCAGTGGTGTGGATTCTGTGATCTGAGTGTCCTGTTGTTCTGGAGAGTTTGTGGTCATTTAGCTGTAAGGACACCAGCTCTTTCTCCAGAAAGTTAGGGATTAAAGGTGTGCAGGTGTGGTGTAGGACATCAGTCACACATCTGTCCACGTCTGTCCGTCACACCTCGCAGGAGCGTTCACACGTCTGACCAGTGTTTAAAGAAGATTCTACAACAATCTCTCTCCATCATGGCAAAGAAAGGAAATTTCTGCTTTAAACTCTGTGTGTATGTGTGTGTATGTGTGTGTGTGTGTATGTGTGTGTGTGTGTGTGTGTGTGTTTTCCCTTAAGCGTCTATTCTTATGATCATGAGACAGCATGTGATGCTCCTCCCTGAAGCCACTTGTCGTTGTTGAACCCAGAACAGCTGAACACTAGTGACTTTTATTCTGACGTGAATCTAAACATCAGCTCCTCAATGTGTGTGTGTGTGTGTGTGTGTGTATGTGTGTATGTGTGAGTGTGTGTGTGTGTGTGTGTATGTGTGTGTTGTCTGAAACTCCACAGTATTTAGTATGCTTGGCAGTTTAGGGTGTAGCCATGGACAGAGAGCCATTGTCATGGTAACTGTAAGTTTGCTTTCTGGCTGTTTAAGATGTAACTAGCCAGCTAGCTAATGAAGCATGCTAATTAAGATACAGCACAAGTGACTGGGACGCAGTCCATAACTGTGTGTGTTCAGCTGAAGCTCTTTTATTGATGACAGTTCATCTCTCTCACACACACACACACTTTTGATCATTATTGATCTACAACAGGGGAGATAACGGGAAAGGTCTCACTCTCTTTTTTACTCTGTGTGTGTGCATGGGTATGTGTGCGTGTGTGTGTGTGTGTGTGTGTGCGCGCATGCGTGTGTGTGTGTGTGCGGATCAGTGGGGTATAATCAGGATCAGAACAAAAATACCCTAAAGGTGATCATGAAGGGATACACACGCACACACACACACACACACACACACGCACACACGCACACACACGCTGGTATACACTGTTAACAGCTTCTGTATTTAATTTTTTTATTTATTTATTTAGTGTTATGTGTTTACACTAGTGCATTAGCGTCTGTTACCTTTACACTAGTGCATTAGCGTCTGTTACCTTTACACTAGTGCATTAGCGTCTGTTACCTTTACACTAGTGCATTAGCGTCTGTTACCTTTACACTAGTGCATTAGCGTCTGTTACCTTTACACTAGTGCATTAGCGTCTGTTACCTTTACACTAGTGCATTAGCGTCTGTTACCTTTACACTAGTGCATTAGCGTCTGTTACCTTTACACTAGTGCATTAGCATCTGTTACCTTTACACTAGTGCATTAGCGTCTGTTACCTTTACACTAGTGCATTAGCGTCTGTTACCTTTACACTAGTGCATTAGCGTCTGTTATGTTGAGTTTATTTTGTATTTATGTGAGATGATTATTTATTATTAGAGTTTTTTTGTAGCTCTTTTTTTATTAGTAAAGATGAGTTCAGTAATCACTGAGAATTAGAGTCAGAGTCAGTTTTTATTTAGAACCAGATTCAAAATGAGTTTCATTCAGATAGAGCTTGGTTAGAATTACAGAAAGAGTCCGAGTCAGAGTGGAGTGAGTTCTGAGAGAGAGATTGATTCAGAATCAGTGTGAGTTTGATTCATAATCAGTCTGAGTTTGATTCAGAATCAGTGTGAGTTTGATTCAGAATTAGAGACTGTGAGTTTGATTCAGAATCAGTGTGAGTTTGATTCAGAATCAGTGTCAGTTTGATTCAGAATCAGTGTGAGTTTGATTCAGAATCAGTGTGAGTTTGATTCAGAATTAGAGACTGTGAGTTTGATTCAGAATCAGTGTGGGATTCTTTGAGAATCAGTGTGAGACTGATTCAGAATTAGAGGCAGTGAGTTTGATCAGAGTCGGTAAAGGTATGTTTGATTTCGAGTCAAAGCTGGAATGCATTTGATTCTCACCCTGACTCTGAATCAACCCTGACTCCAAATAAAGCTACTAATTATTATTCTTCAGTCTCACACTGGTGTGTGTGTGTGTGTGTGTGTGTGTGTGTGTGTGTGTGTGTTTCAGGGTGTTTTTGAGTGCATGTTTGCATGTGTGCTTATGTGTGAAAAACAGACAGGGAGAGAGGTGTGTGTGTGTGTGTGTGTGTGTGACTGGTAGAACAGTAAAGTCATTCTTTTGCTGCTTTAGATTGTTGTGCAACTCACATGACCCACACTGCCCTCTGTACGGCTTACATCACCGCCTGTCTGTCTCTCTCTGCCTGTCTCTTCATCTCAGTCAGTGATAAATAAACCAGTAAATAAACCAGTAAATAAATGAAGGAACTGAGATGATTGGATATAATGCTATGTAGAGATGTTACTTACCATTTTATTGTTCCACATTTGAACTACATCTGGTTTATTTTTCTTTTTCACAGTTCATGAGCTTTAACCGGAGCGGAGGACGTTTTCCACACTCACCAATTACTCTGTGGAAAAAAGATATAAAAGAGTGTGGATTATTTTCAGAAGAAAGAGAAAAAATCTCAAACAAAGGTGTAGATAGAGTGATAAGATCAGCTTGGAGTGGGTGTGGCTTAACAGCTACTTATGGAATAGTGGGCATGTCTTTGTGGTAAAATGGGATTTTTGCTTCGGACATAAGAGAGTCGATGGAACACTGTGGCTAGTCAATGGGGGAATACAGACACTGTGTGAGAAGGAATGATGCTAATGATTTAGCCAGCTAGCATGTCCTCCAGAGCATGGAAATGAGATGGAAGCATCCGGAACATTAGCATTTACCTCAGAAATGGCTCTGGATGACTGAACCGAGATAGCTTGTGCTAATCTGACAGGATTTTTAAAAGATTTTGTTTCTAAATGTTTATAGTCTTCTGTGGTAATGGGATCTGACTAGCTAATGTGATTTTAACTCAAACTGTTTAGAATATTTACTGCTAATGCTATCTAGCACCTGAGCTAACCTAACGATATCCAAGAATGGATTTTTTAAATGCTAGTTCTAAACGTTTTTTGTTTTTTGTTGTTAGCTAAACCTGACATTTGCAGTCTTCACTGCTGATGCTATCTAACACGCTAACATGAGCTAGTCAGACTATATCCAATAATGTTTTTTTTTATGCTAGTTCTAAATGTTTCATACATAATGTTTAATTAGCTAACGACACAAATGACACTGACACGATTTTCGGAGGAATTTAATTCTGTTTCTAAACGTTTACAGTCTTCACCGCTGATGCTATCATCTAGCATGCTAACATGAGCTAAACTGGCAGAAAGATTTTCTTTAAGGATAGTTCATTTTAAGAAGAGAATTTTAAAGTAAGTTTTATTTGATCTTTAACTAATCTTAACCGGTAGATGGCTAGAGATTCCTTCCTCATATCAGAAACCTGACAGATTCTCTGAGGCACAGAATCTACACACTTTCATTTTCTGAAACACTGAAACTCATCTGATACCTGTGCGACGTCGTGTGTTTTTTTGTCTTCCTTTCAGAATGAAACGTTTCTACTGAACACCTAACAACTTGCTGTTGTCATGGCAACTCCATGTTGTTATGGTGTGTTCCGTTTTGATTTGTTGTGAACGATTCTGTGGTGTTTTAAATGAGATCAGTAACAGAAGTCTTTTTCATTGTCCGGTCTTTTATCTCCTGCCCATACTGGTCAGATAACTGGACAAGAAACTGGAAAATGTAGAGTGACCATCAATAATAATGACTCTGTGTATGAATTGATTGACCCACATACTTCCTAGCTTTAGTCCCAGCTAGGTAGCTAAGCTAATTTAGCTAGCATTAGCATGTTATGTTATTAAATGTGTCAGCTTTCTCTTGTGAGTGTGTGTGTGTGTGTGTGTAAACCCTTCAGTTGTCATGAGTCTTGGTTTCACTTGGGGCCAAGACTTTAAGAATTTGTGTGTGTGTGTGTGTGTAAGAGTGGTCCCAGCAGTGCTGCTGTTAGGAAGCTGTTTACCCTCTATATCTGTCTCCACTGACGTCTGCCCTCTCAACAATGTCATCCAATTTCCTGTTTTTCACTTCAGTGGGAAGCCACTGCTGTACTCTGTGTGTGTGTGTGTGTGTGGGTGTGTGTGTGTGTGTGTGATGTATAGAAGCGGATGCAGTCGACAGACAGGATGCACTGTTTTACGCTGATCTGTAGGTCAGTGCTATAGCTATTAGCTCCTAGCAGATATCCTGAGGTATAACGGCTAAATATACACCAGTTAGCTGTAGCAGTTAGCTGTTAGCTAAAGCTCTTCAGTGTAAATGTCAGAGCTGATTAAAACTTTTTATTATTAAAAACTTTGTTGTTTAGTTCAGAGCTAACTGTGACAAAAGATCAGAAATGTGTTATATTATCATTTTTATACCTGTACAACCATCTGATTGCTGGATCAGGTGGTGATGAATTCTGATTGCTGGATCAGGTGGTGATGAATTCTGATTGCTGGATCAGGTGGTGATGAATTCTG
>NC_080713.1:31883698-31906198 GCF_019097595.1 Hemibagrus wyckioides
TTGTGTATCTCAGTAGTGTGTGTGTGTGTGTCTGTGTGTTTGTATCTCAGTAGTGTGTGTGTGTTTATATCTCAGTAGTGTGTATGTGCGTCTGTGTGTGTTTATATCTCAGTAGTGTGTGTGTGTCTGTGTGTGTTTATATCTCAGTAGTGTGTATGTGCGTCTGTGTGTGTTTATATCTCAGTAGTGTGTGTGTGTGTGTGTTTATATCTCAGTTGTGTGTGTTTGTATCTCAATAGTGTGTGTGTGTTTGTGTATCTCAGTAGTGTGTGTGTGTGTGTATCTCAGTAGTGTGTGTGTGTGTGTCTGTGTGTTTGTATCTCAGTAGTGTGTGTGTGTGTATATCTCAGTAGTGTGTGTGTGTGTGTTTGTACCTCAGTAGTGTGTGTGTGTTTATATCTCAGTAGTGTGTGTGTGTGTGTCTGTGTGTGTTTGTATCTCAGTAGTGTGTGTGTGTGTGTTTATATCTCAGTAGTGTGTGTGTGTGTGTTTGTACCTCAGTAGTGTGTGTGTGTGTGTTTATATCTCAGTAGTGTGTGTGCGTGTGTTTATATCTCAGTAGTGTGTGTGTGTCTGTGTGTGTTTGTATCTCAGTAGTGTGTGTGTGTGTTTATATCTCAGTAGTGTGTCTGTGTGTGTTTGTATCTCAGTAGTGTGTGTGTGTGTTTATATCTCAGTAGTGTGTGTGTGTGTGTGTTTGTACCTCAGTAGTGTGTGTGTGTGTGTTTGTATCTCAGTAGTGTGTGTGTGTGTGTTTATATCTCAGTAGTGTGTGTGTGTGTGTGTGTTTGTACCTCAGTAGTGTGTGTGTTTATATCTCAGTAGTGTGTGTGTGTGTGTGTGTTTGTACCTCAGTAGTGTGTGTGTGTGTTTATATCTCAGTAGTGTGTGTGTGTGTTTGTACCTCAGTAGTGTGTGTGTGTGTGTGTTTATATCTCAGTAGTGTGTGTGTGTGTTTATATCTCAGTAGTGTGTGTGTGTGTTTGTACCTCAGTAGTGTGTGTGTGTGTGTGTTTGTACCTCAGTAGTGTGTGTGTGTGTTTGTACCTCAGTAGTGTGTGTGTGTGTTTGTACCTCAGTAGTGTGTGTGTGTGTTTGTACCTCAGTAGTGTGTGTGTGTGTTTATATCTCAGTAGTGTGTGTGTGTGTGTTTATATCTCAGTAGTGTGTGTGTGTGTGTGTTTGTACCTCAGTAGTGTGTGTGTGTGTGTGTTTGTACCTCAGTAGTGTGTGTGTTTATATCTCAGTAGTGTGTGTGTGTGTCTGTGTGTGTTTGTATCTCAGTAGTGTGTGTGTGTGTGTTTATATCTCAGTAGTGTGTGTGTGTGTGTTTGTACCTCAGTTGTGTGTGTGTGTTTATATCTCAGTAGTGTGTATGTGCGTCTGTGTGTGTTTATATCTCAGTAGTGTGTATGTGCGTCTGTGTGTGTTTATATCTCAGTAGTGTGTGTGTGTCTGTGTGTGTTTGTATCTCAGTAGTGTGTGTATGTGCGTCTGTGTGTGTTTATATCTCAGTAGTGTGTATGTGCATCTGTGTGTGTTTATATCTCAGTAGTGTGTGTGTGTCTGTGTGTTTATATCTCAGTTGTGTGTGTTTGTGTATCTCAGTAGTGTGTGTGTGTGTGTATCTCAGTAGTGTGTGTGTGTGTGTGTCTGTGTGTTTGTATCTCAGTAGTGTGTGTGTGTGTATATCTCAGTAGTGTGTGTGTGTGTGTGTCTGTGTTTGTATCTCAGTAGTGTGTGTTTGTGTATCTCAGTAGTGTGTGTGTGTCTGTGTGTTTGTATCTCAGTAGTGTGTGTGTGTGTGTCTGTGTGTTTGTATCTCAGTAGTGTGTGTGTGTGTCTCTGTGTGTTTGCATCTCAGTAGTGTGTGTGTGTGTGTGTTTGTATCTCAGTAGTGTGTGTGTGTGTCTGTGTGTTTGTATCTCAGTAGTGTGTGTGTGTGTGTGTATCTCTGTAGTGTGTGTGTCTGTGTGTTTGTATCTCAGTAGTGTGTGTGTGTATCTCTGTAGTGTGTGTGTGTATGTGTATCTCAGTAGTGTGTGTGTGTCTCTGTGTGTTTGTATCTCAGTAGTGTGTGTGTGTGTGTGTATCTCTGTAGTGTGTGTGTGTGTGTCTGTTTGTATCTCAGTAGTGTGTGTGTGTGTCTGTGTGTTTGTATCTCAGTAGTGTGTGTGTGTGTGTGTCTGTTTGTATCTCAGTAGTGTGTGTGTGTCTGTGTGTTTGTATCTCAGTAGTGTGTGTGTGTGTGTGTGTATCTCTGTAGTGTGTGTGTGTGTGTGTGTATCTCAGTAGTGTGTGTGTGTGTCTGTGTGTGTGTATCTCTGTAGTGTGTGTGTGTGTCTGTGTGTTTGTATCTCTGTAGTGTGTGTGTGTGTGTCTGTGTGTTTGTATCTCAGTAGTGTGTGTGTGTGTATATCAGTAGTGTGTGTGTGTGTCTGTGTGTGTGTATCTCAGTTGTGTGTGTGTCTGTGTGTGTGTATCTCAGTAGTGTGTGTGTGTGTCTGTGTGTTTGTATCTCAGTAGTGTGTGTGTATCTCTGTAGTGTGTGTGTGTGTGTGTATCTCAGTAGTGTGTGTGTGTGTCTGTGTGTTTGTATCTCAGTAGTGTGTGTGTATCTCAGTAGTGTGTGTGTGTGTTTGTATCTCAGTAGTGTGTGTGTGTGTCTGTGTGTTTGTATCTCAGTAGTGTGTGTGTATCTCTGTAGTGTGTGTGTGTGTGTATCTCAGTAGTGTGTGTGTGTGTCTGTGTGTTTGTATCTCTGTAGTGTGTGTGTGTTTGTATCTCAGTAGTGTGTGTGTGTGTCTGTGTGTTTGTATCTCAGTAGTGTGTGTGTGTGTTTGTATCTCAGTAGTGTGTGTGTATCTCTGTAGTGTGTGTGTGTGTGTGTATCTCTGTAGTGTGTGTGTTTGTGTGTTTGTATCTCAGTAGTGTGTGTGTGTATCTCTGTAGTGTGTGTGTGTATGTGTATCTCAGTAGTGTGTGTGTGTCTCTGTGTGTTTGTATCTCAGTAGTGTGTGTGTGTGTGTGTGTGTATCTCTGTAGTGTGTGTGTGTGTGTCTGTTTGTATCTCAGTAGTGTGTGTGTGTGTCTGTGTGTTTGTATCTCAGTAGTGTGTGTGTGTGTGTGTGTCTGTTTGTATCTCAGTAGTGTGTGTGTGTGTCTGTGTGTTTGTATCTCAGTAGTGTGTGTGTGTGTGTGTGTATCTCTGTAGTGTGTGTGTGTATCTCAGTAGTGTGTGTGTGTGTCTGTGTGTGTGTATCTCTGTAGTGTGTGTGTGTGTCTGTGTGTTTGTATCTCTGTAGTGTGTGTGTGTGTCTGTGTGTTTGTATCTCAGTAGTGTGTGTGTGTGTATCTCAGTAGTGTGTGTGTGTGTCTGTGTGTTTGTATCTCAGTAGTGTGTGTGTATCTCAGTTGTGTGTGTGTGTGTCTGTGTGTGTATCTCAGTAGTGTGTGTGTGTGTCTGTGTGTTTGTATCTCAGTAGTGTGTGTGTATCTCTGTAGTGTGTGTGTGTGTGTGTATCTCAGTAGTGTGTGTGTGTGTCTGTGTGTTTGTATCTCTGTAGTGTGTGTGTGTGTCTGTGTGTTTGTATCTCAGTAGTGTGTGTGTGTGTTTGTATCTCAGTAGTGTGTGTGTATCTCTGTAGTGTGTGTGTGTGTGTATCTCAGTAGTGTGTGTGTGTGTCTGTGTGTTTGTATCTCAGTAGTGTGTGTGTGTGTCTGTGTGTTTGTATCTCAGTAGTGTGTGTGTATCTCTGTAGTGTGTGTGTGTGTGTGTGTATCTCAGTAGTGTGTGTGTGTGTCTGTGTGTTTGTATCTCAGTAGTGTGTGTGTGTGTCTGTGTGTTTGTATCTCAGTAGTGTGTGTGTGTATCTCAGTAGTGTGTGTGTGTCTGTGTGTTTGTATCTCAGTAGTGTGTGTGTGTGTATCTCAGTAGTGTGTGTGTGTGTCTGTGTGTTTGTATCTCAGTAGTGTGTGTGTGTGTCTGTGTGTTTGTATCTCAGTAGTGTGTGTCTGTGTGTTTGTATCTCAGTAGTGTGTGTGTGTGTCTGTGTGTTTGTATCTCAGTAGTGTGTGTGTATCTCAGTAGTGTGTGTGTGTGTCTGTGTGTTTGTATCTCAGTAGTGTGTGTGTATCTCAGTAGTGTGTGTGTGTGTGTGTATCTCAGTAGTGTGTCTGTGTGTCTGTGTGTTTGTATCTCAGTAGTGTGTGTGTGTATCTCAGTAGTGTGTGTGTGTGTCTGTGTGTTTGTATCTCAGTAGTGTGTGTGTGTGTATCTCAGTAGTGTGTGTGTGTGTCTGTGTGTTTGTATCTCAGTAGTGTGTGTCTGTGTGTTTGTATCTCAGTAGTGTGTGTGTGTGTGTGTGTGTGTGTCTCTCAGTAGTGTGTGTGTGTGTCTGTGTGTTTGTATCTCAGTAGTGTGTTTGTGTGTTTGTATCTCAGTAGTGTGTGTGTGTGTGTGTGTGTGTGTCTGTGTGTTTGTATCTCAGTAGTGTGTGTGTGTCTGTGTGTTTGTATCTCAGTAGTGTGTGTGTGTGTATCTCAGTAGTGTGTGTGTGTGTCTGTGTGTTTGTATCTCAGTAGTGTGTGTCTGTGTGTTTGTATCTCAGTAGTGTGTGTGTGTGTGTGTGTGTGTGTGTGTCTGTGTGTTTGTATCTCAGTAGTGTGTTTGTGTGTTTGTATCTCAGTAGTGTGTGTGTGTGTGTGTGTGTCTGTGTGTTTGTATCTCAGTAGTGTGTGTGTGTGTCTGTGTGTTTGTATCTCAGTAGTGTGTGTGTGTATCTCAGTAGTGTGTGTGTGTGTCTGTGTGTTTGTATCTCAGTAGTGTGTGTGTGTGTGTGTGTGTATCTCTGTAGTGTGTGTGTGTGTCTGTGTGTTTGTATCTCAGTAGTGTGTGTGTGTTTGTGTATCTCAGTAGTGTGTGTGTATGTCTGTGTGTGTGTATCTCAGTAGTGTGTGTGTGTGTGTCTGTGTGTTTGTATCTCAGTAGTGTGTGTGTGTCTGTGTGTGTGTATCTCAGTAGTGTGTGTGTGTGTGTCTGTGTGTTTGTATCTCAGTAGTGTGTGTGTATCTCTGTAGTGTGTGTGTGTGTGTATCTCAGTAGTGTGTGTGTGTGTCTGTGTGTTTGTATCTCAGTAGTGTGTGTGTGTGTCTGTGTGTTTGTATCTCAGTAGTGTGTGTGTGTGTGTGTGTATCTCACTAGTGTGTGTGTATCTCAGTAGTGTGTCTGTGTGTGTGTATCTCAGTAGTGTGTGTGTGTGTCTGTGTGTTTGTATCTCAGTAGTGTGTTTGTGTGTTTGTATCTCAGTAGTGTGTGTGTGTGTCTGTGTGTTTGTATCTCAGTAGTGTGTGTGTGTGTGTATCTCTGTAGTGTGTGTGTGTGTGTCTGTGTGTTTGTATCTCAGTAGTGTGTGTGTGTGTCTGTGTGTTTGTATCTCAGTAGTGTGTGTGTGTCTGTGTGTTTGTATTTCAGTACTGAGTGTGTGTATATCACTAGTGTGTGTGTGTTTCTCAGAAGTTCGTGTGTCTGTGTGTGTATCTCAGTATTGTGTCTGTGTGTGTGTGTATCTCAGTAGTGTGTGTGTGTATCTCAGTATTGTGTGTGTGTCTGTGTGTGTATCTCAGTAGTGTGTCTGTTTGTGTTTATCTCAGTAGTGTGTGTGTGTTTGTATCTCAGTAGTGTGTGTGTGTGTGTGTGTGTGTATCTCTGTAGTGTGTGTGTGTGTGTGTGTGTGTGTGTATCTCACTAGTGTGTGTGTGTGTGTGTGTCTGTGTGTTTGTATCTCAGTAGTGTGTGTGTGTGTGTGTGTATCTCAGTAGTGTGTGTGTGTGTGTCTGTGTGTTTGTATCTCAGTAGTGTGTGTGTGTGTATCTCAGTAGTGTGTGTGTGTGTCTGTGTGTTTGTATCTCAGTAGTGTGTTTGAATCTCAGTAGTGTGTATGTGTGTGTGTGTGTTTATATCTCAGTAGTGTGTGTCTGTGTGTGTTTGTATCTCAGTGGTGTGTGTGTGTCTGTGTGTTTGTATCTCAGTAGTGTGTGTGTGTGTATTTCAGTACTATGTGTGTGTGTCTCTGTGTTTGTATCTCAGTAGTGTGTGTGTGTGTCTCTGTGTGTTTGTATCTCAGTAGTGTGTGTGTGTGTGTGTGTGTATCTCACTAGTGTGTGTGTATCTCAGTAGTGTGTCTGTGTGTGTGTATCTCAGTAATGTGTTTGTGTCTGTGTGTATCTTAGTAGTGTGTGTGTGTGTGTATCTCAGTAGTGTGTCTGTGTGTGTGTGTATCTTAGTAGTGTGTGTGTGTGTATCTCAGTATTGTGTGTGTGTCTGTGTGTGTATCTCAGTAGTGTGTCTGTTTGTGTTTATCTCAGTAGTGTGTGTGTGTGTTTGTATCTCAGTAGTGTGTGTGTAGTGTGCAGTAATCATACCGTCAGTGCAGTGAGATTCCTGAATGTGTAAAATTCCGAGTGAAGTGCAGTAACTCCTCATCCTTCAGTAATCTGCAGATTCCGGAGCGTTCTTTATTCCCAGCGTAACGATGACCCGACACACACACACACACACTCTCCCGGGGGGGTGTGTGTGTATGAAGTGGAAAGTTTAAATTCCGAATGGCATTGTAAATTTCGAGCAAATGGATTAAATTCTGAGAGGAAAGTTTCAGTTCTTAGCAGAACGTCGGAATTGTGAATGGAATTCTAAAAAATCCTGAGCGGAATGTTGAGATTCCGAGATGAATATTTCACTTTGAGTGAATTCTTTCAATTTCAAGGCGGAGTTTAACGTTGGAATGAAGGTGCGAGCTGGTGGAATGTGGAAACGTCTGCTGGAGAGACGCTTGTTATAGCGGTTTCCATGGCAACACTGCAGAAGTCATCGGTACTCCGGCTGTGAATTCCCGCAGGAATTCTAAATCCAGATGATAAAATTAGCATTAGCGTGATGCTGCGATTAGCTGAATTTCATCAGGACTTGATAATCGGCTAGTTTGAGGAGAGCACTGTTGCTAGCAATGCTAAACTCTAAAACACTACGTTGATGTTACAAAGGATATTAAAAACAAACAAACAAACATAGCTAGAAGAAAGGCGCGCGTCTCTGTGAGCTAATGCTAACACGTGCACTTGGTGTAGATGAGATTTTTCAGCAGGAAGAAACCCGACATGTCCCACAGCATTCCAGCTCCATCTGACCTGATCTTCTCCCAGATAACAGCTCAGGACCTCCTGATACCACCCCCCCCCAGCTGGACACACCCACATGCTACTGTAATAACACACAATAATGTGCACCAACACACACACAACACACACTGAGAGAAAAAAACACACACCTGTCACCTGTGTGTGTGAGTGTGTGTGTGTTCGAGTGTGTATGTGAGTTTGACAGAACTGAGCTTGACCAATCCCAGCTCACGACAAACGTTATTTATTTATTTATTTATTTATGATGTGTGATGTGTGATGTGTGCAGTGACAAAATCAGGCTGAAAAAGCTTCACAGTGAAAGAGGGTGTGGCCTCTGCTGTGTGTAAATCAATAACACTTAAGGGGTGTGGTCTCTGCTGTGTATATATTAATAACACTGAAGGGGTGTGGTCTCCGCTGTGTATATATTAATAACACTGAAGGGGTGTGGTCTCCGCTGTGTATATATTAATAACACTGAAGGGGTGTGGTCTCTGCTGTGTATATATTAATAACACTGAAGGGGTGTGGTCTCTGCTGTGTATATATTAATAACACTGAAGGGGTGTGGTCTCTGCTGTGTATATATTAATAACACTGAAGGGGTGTGGTCTCCGCTGTCTATATATCAATAACACTGAAGGGGGTGTGGTCTCTGAATGTGCAAATAGCAATAACACTGAAGGGGTGTGGTCTCTGCTGTGTATATATCAATAACACTGAAGGGGTGTGGTCTCCGCTGTCTATATATCAGTAACACTGAAGGGGTGTGGTCTCCACTGTGTATATATCAATAACACTGAAGGGGTGTGGTCTCCGCTGTGTATATATCAATAACACTGAAGGGGTGTGGTCTCTGAATGTGTAAATAATGCTGAAGGGGTGTGGCCTCTGCTGTGTGTAAATCAATAACACTTAAGGGGTGTGGTCTCCGCTGTGTATATATCAATAACACTGAAGGGGTGTGGTCTCTGAATGTGTAAATAATGCTGAAGGGGTGTGGCCTCTGCTGTGTGTAAATCAATAACACTTAAGGGGTGTGGTCTCTGCTGTGTATATATTAATAACACTGAAGGGGTGTGATCTCTGCTGTGTATATATTAATAACACTGAAGGGGTGTGGTCTCTGCTGTGTATATATTAATAACACTGAAGGGGTGTGGTCTCCGCTGTGTATATATTAATAACACTGAAGGGGTGTGGTCTCTGCTGTGTATATATTAATAACACTGAAGGGGTGTGGTCTCTGCTGTGTATATATTAATAACACTGAAGGGGTGTGATCTCTGCTCTGTATATATTAATAACACTGAAGGGGTGTGGTCTCCGCTGTCTATATATCAATAACACTGAAGGGGGTGTGGTCTCTGAATGTGCAAATAGCAATAACACTGAAGGGGTGTGGTCTCTGCTGTGTATATATCAATAACACTGAAGGGGTGTGGTCTCTGAATGTGTAAATAATGCTGAAGGGGTGTGGTCTCCACTGTGTATATGTCAATAACACTGAAGGGGTGTGGTCTCTGAATGTGTAAATAATGCTGAAGGGGTGTGGTCTCCACTGTGTATATATCAATAACACTGAAGGGGTGTGGTCTCCACTGTGTATATATCAATAACACTGAAGGGGTGTGGTCTCCGCTGTCTATATATCAATAACACTGAAGGGGTGTGGTCTCCGCTGTCTATATATCAATAACACTGAAGGGGTGTGGTCTCCGCTGTCTATATATCAATAACACTGAAGGGGTGTGGCTTCCTAAATCACAGTAATATTTTTTTCTAAAAATGAAAAGTAATTCCATGACTGAATCAGTGTGTCATGTTGAAATGATTCATGAATCATCTGAATTACATCAGCAATTAATCTGATTTAAATGTGTTTCAGAGCTCACTGACCGAGGTACAGTTTGGACCAATGAAGTTATATGAAGATCAGATTCAGGTAAAAGTGTGTGTGTGTGTGTGTGTGTGAGAGAGAGAGAGACAGAGAGAGAGAGAGAGAGAGAGAGAGACTCTGAGAGAGAGACTGAGAAAGAGACAGAGAGAGAGAGTGAGAGACTGAGAAAAAGAGAGAGAGAGAGAGAGGTTGTACTGTAGCTGTTGCCTTTGCATATGTGGGAAGCAAACTTTCGTGGGAAAACTCTGCTGTGTGTGTGTGTGTGTTTGGAATTCTGCTCTTGCTCCTCCAATCAGCTGTGGCAGATGAAATCCCAGCAGTTTCTATGGCTACCAAAGCAAACAGTAACAGTAATGTGCCATAGAAGGAAAAAGAGAGAGGAGTGAAAGAGAAGAAAAGGGAAAAAAAACGAAGAGAAAAGGAGGGAAGATGTAGAGAGAGACAAAGAGGAAGGGGAGAAGTGGCGGGAAAGACAGAAAAGTAAACTGAACAAAAAATTAGGAAAAAGGAAGTAAAAAAGTCAAAGAAATAAGGGATGGATAGGAAGTGGTGTTGAAAGGAAAAAAGAAAGTGAGAAAGTGTAAAGTAGTGGATGATGAAGAGAAGAGAGAATATAGAAAAGAAAGAAGAAAAGAAAGAAAGAGGGTAAGAAGAAGAAGGCGAGAGATGGAGAGAAGGAGAAGGAGAGAGGTTTCTGATATTTTCATTGTATTGTAACAGAGAGGTGTGTGTGTGTGTGTGTGTGTGTGTAAAGATTGTAATAATAAAGGGGTTAACAGTGTGTGTGTGTGTATGTGTAAAGATTGTAATAATAAAGGGGTTAACAGTGTGTGTGTGTGTGTATGTGTAAAGATTGTAATAATAAAGGAGTTAACAGTGTGTGTGTGTGTGTAAAGATTGTAATAATAAAGGGGTTAACAGTGTGTGTGTGTGTGTGTGTGTGTGTGTAAAGATTGTAATAATAAAGGGGTTAACAGTGTGTGTGTGTGTGTGTGTGTAAAGATTGTAATAATAAAGGGGTTAACAGTGTGTGTGTGTGTGTGTGTGTGTGTAAAGATTGTAATAATAAAGGGGTTAACAGTGTGTGTGTGTGTGTGTGTGTAAAGATTGTAATAATAAAGGGGTTAACAGTGTGTGTGTGTGTGTGTGTAAAGATTGTAATAATAAAGGGGTTAACAGTGTGTGTGTGTGTGTGTGTAAAGATTGTAATAATAAAGGGGTTAACAGTGTGTGTGTGTGTGTGTGTAAAGATTGTAATAATAAAGGGGTTAACAGTGTGTGTGTGTGTGTGTGTGTAAAGATTGTAATAATAAAGGGGTTAACAGTGTGTGTGTGTGTGTGTGTGTGTAAAGATTGTAATAATAAAGGGGTTAACAGTGTGTGTGTGTGTGTGTGTGTAAAGATTGTAATAATAAAGGGGTTAACAGTGTGTGTGTGTGTGTGTGTGTAAAGATTGTAATAATAAAGGGGTTAACAGTGTGTGTGTGTGTGTGTGTGTAAAGATTGTAATAATAAAGGGGTTAACAGTGTGTGTGTGTGTGTGTGTGTGTGTGTGTGTGTGTGTGTGTAAAGATTGTAATAATAAAGGGGTTAACAGTGTGTGTGTGTGTGTGTGTGTGTAAAGATTGTAATAATAAAGGGGTTAACAGTGTGTGTGTGTGTGTGTGTGTGTAAAGATTGTAATAATAAAGGGGTTAACAGTGTGTGTGTGTGTGTGTGTGTGTGTGTGTGTGTAAAGATTGTAATAATAAAGGGGTTAACAGTGTGTGTGTGTGTGTAAAGATTGTAATAATAAAGGGGTTAACAGTGTGTGTGTGTGTGTAAAGATTGTAATAATAAAGGGGTTAACAGTGTGTGTGTGTGTGTGTGTGTAAAGATTGTAATAATAAAGGGGTTAACAGTGTGTGTGTGTAAAGATTGTAATAATAAAGGGGTTAACAGTGTGTGTGTGTGTGTAAAGATTGTAATAATAAAGGGGTTAACAGTGTGTGTGTGTGTGTGTGTGTGTGTAAAGATTGTAATAATAAAGGGGTTAACAGTGTGTGTGTGTGTGTGTGTGTGTAAAGATTGTAATAATAAAGGGGTTAACAGTGTGTGTGTGTGTGTGTGTGTGTGTGTGTGTAAAGATTGTAATAATAAAGGGGTTAACAGTGTGTGTGTGTGTGTGTGTAAAGATTGTAATAATAAAGGGGTTAACAGTGTGTGTGTGTGTGTGTGTGTAAAGATTGTAATAATAAAGGGGTTAACAGTGTGTGTGTGTGTGTGTGTGTGTAAAGATTGTAATAATAAAGGGGTTAACAGTGTGTGTGTGTGTGTGTGTGTGTAAAGATTGTAATAATAAAGGGGTTAACAGTGTGTGTGTGTGTGTGTGTGTGTAAAGATTGTAATAATAAAGGGGTTAACAGTGTGTGTGTGTGTGTGTGTGTAAAGATTGTAATAATAAAGGGGTTAACAGTGTGTGTGTGTGTGTGTGTGTGTGTAAAGATTGTAATAATAAAGGGGTTAACAGTGTGTGTGTGTGTGTGTGTGTGTAAAGATTGTAATAATAAAGGGGTTAACAGTGTGTGTGTGTGTGTGTGTGTGTGTAAAGATTGTAATAATAAAGGGGTTAACAGTGTGTGTGTGTGTGTGTGTGTAAAGATTGTAATAATAAAGGGGTTAACAGTGTGTGTGTAAAGATTGTAATAATAAAGGGGTTAACAGTGTGTGTGTGTGTGTGTGTGTGTGTGTGTAAAGATTGTAATAATAAAGGGGTTAACAGTGTGTGTGTGTGTGTGTAAAGATTGTAATAATAAAGGGGTTAACAGTGTGTGTGTGTAAAGATTGTAATAATAAAGGGGTTAACAGTGTGTGTGTGTGTGTAAAGATTGTAATAATAAAGGGGTTAACAGTGTGTGTGTGTGTGTGTGTGTGTAAAGATTGTAATAATAAAGGGGTTAACAGTGTGTGTGTGTGTGTGTGTGTGTGTAAAGATTGTAATAATAAAGGGGTTAACAGTGTGTGTGTGTGTGTGTGTGTGTAAAGATTGTAATAATAAAGGGGTTAACAGTGTGTGTGTGTGTGTGTGTGTGTGTGTGTGTGTGTAAAGATTGTAATAATAAAGGGGTTAACAGTGTGTGTGTGTGTGTGTGTGTAAAGATTGTAATAATAAAGGGGTTAACAGTGTGTGTGTGTGTGTGTGTGTAAAGATTGTAATAATAAAGGGGTTAACAGTGTGTGTGTGTGTGTGTGTAAAGATTGTAATAATAAAGGGGTTAACAGTGTGTGTGTGTGTGTGTGTGTAAAGATTGTAATAATAAAGGGGTTAACAGTGTGTGTGTGTGTGTGTGTGTGTAAAGATTGTAATAATAAAGGGGTTAACAGTGTGTGTGTGTGTGTGTGTGTAAAGATTGTAATAATAAAGGGGTTAACAGTGTGTGTGTGTGTGTGTGTGTGTGTGTAAAGATTGTAATAATAAAGGGGTTAACAGTGTGTGTGTGTGTGTGTGTGTAAAGATTGTAATAATAAAGGGGTTAACAGTGTGTGTGTGTGTGTGTGTAAAGATTGTAATAATAAAGGGGTTAACAGTGTGTGTGTAAAGATTGTAATAATAAAGGGGTTAACAGTGTGTGTGTGTGTGTGTAAAGATTGTAATAATAAAGGGGTTAACAGTGTGTGTGTGTGTGTGTGTAAAGATTGTAATAATAAAGGGGTTAACAGTGTGTGTGTGTGTGTGTGTGTGTAAAGATTGTAATAATAAAGGGGTTAACAGTGTGTGTGTGTGTGTGTGTGTGTAAAGATTGTAATAATAAAGGGGTTAACAGTGTGTGTGTGTGTGTAAAGATTGTAATAATAAAGGGGTTAACAGTGTGTGTGTGTGTGTGTGTGTAAAGATTGTAATAATAAAGGGGTTAACAGTGTGTGTGTGTGTGTGTGTGTGTAAAGATTGTAATAATAAAGGGGTTAACAGTGTGTGTGTGTGTGTGTGTGTGTGTGTGTGTGTAAAGATTGTAATAATAAAGGGGTTAACAGTGTGTGTGTGTGTGTGTGTGTGTGTAAAGATTGTAATAATAAAGGGGTTAACAGTGTGTGTGTGTGTGTGTGTGTAAAGATTGTAATAATAAAGGGGTTAACAGTGTGTGTGTGTGTGTGTGTGTGTGTGTGTGTAAAGATTGTAATAATAAAGGGGTTAACAGTGTGTGTGTGTGTGTGTGTGTGTGTGTGTGTAAAGATTGTAATAATAAAGGGGTTAACAGTGTGTGTGTGTGTGTGTGTGTAAAGATTGTAATAATAAAGGGGTTAACAGTGTGTGTGTGTGTGTGTGTAAAGATTGTAATAATAAAGGGGTTAACAGTGTGTGTGTGTAAAGATTGTAATAATAAAGGGGTTAACAGTGTGTGTGTGTAAAGATTGTAATAATAAAGGGGTTAACAGTGTGTGTGTGTGTGTGTAAAGATTGTAATAATAAAGGGGTTAACAGTGTGTGTGTGTGTGTGTGTAAAGATTGTAATAATAAAGGGGTTAACAGTGTGTGTGTGTGTGTGTGTGTGTGTGTAAAGATTGTAATAATAAAGGGGTTAACAGTGTGTGTGTGTGTGTGTGTGTGTGTAAAGATTGTAATAATAAAGGGGTTAACAGTGTGTGTGTGTGTGTGTGTGTAAAGATTGTAATAATAAAGGGGTTAACAGTGTGTGTGTGTGTGTGTGTGTAAAGATTGTAATAATAAAGGGGTTAACAGTGTGTGTGTGTGTGTGTAAAGATTGTAATAATAAAGGGGTTAACAGTGTGTGTGTGTGTGTGTGTGTGTGTGTGTGTAAAGATTGTAATAATAAAGGGGTTAACAGTGTGTGTGTGTGTGTGTGTGTGTGTGTGTAAAGATTGTAATAATAAAGGGGTTAACAGTGTGTGTGTTTCACACGTTTATTCTCAGCCTAGCAGCAGTTCACAGCATGTACCACAGGGAATAGGAGTTAATGAAAACACACACACACACACACACACACACACACACACTGTTAACCCCTTTATTATTACAATCTTTACACACACACTGTTAACCCCTTTATTATTACAATCTTTACACCCACACACACACACACACACTGTTAACCCCTTTATTATTACAATCTTTACACACACACACACACACACACACACACACACACACACACTGTTAACCCCTTTATTATTACAATCTTTACACACACACTGTTAACCCCTTTATTATTACAATCTTTACACCCACACACACACACACACACACACTGTTAACCCCTTTATTATTACAATCTTTACACACACACACACACACAGACACACACACTGTTAACCCCTTTATTATTACAATCTTTACACCCACACACACACTGTTAACCCCTTTATTATTACAATCTTTACACACACACACACACTGTTAACCCCTTTATTATTACAATCTTTACACACACACACACACACACTGTTAACCCCTTTATTATTACAATCTTTACACCCACACACACACACACACACACTGTTAACCCCTTTAATATTACAATCTTTACACCCACACACACACACACACACTGTTAACCCCTTTATTATTACAATCTTTACCCACACACACACACACTGTTAACCCCTTTATTATTACAATCTTTACACACACACACACACACACACTGTTAACCCCTTTATTATTACAATCTTTACACACACACACTGTTAACCCCTTTATTATTACAATCTTTACACACACACACACACACACACACACTGTTAACCCCTTTATTATTACAATCTTTACACACACACACACACACTGTTAACCCCTTTATTATTACAATCTTTACACACACACACACTGTTAACCCCTTTATTATTACAATCTACCCACACACACACACACACACTGTTAACCCCTTTATTATTACAATCTTTACACACACACACACACACACTGTTAACCCCTTTATTATTACAATCTTTACACACACACACACACACACACTGTTAACCGCTTTATTATTACAATCTTTACACACACACACTGTTAACCCCTTTATTATTACAATCTTTACACACACACACACACACACACACACACTGTTAACCCCTTTATTATTACAATCTTTACACACACACACACACACACACACTGTTAACCCCTTTATTATTACAATCTTTACACACACACACACACACACACACACACTGTTAACCGCTTTATTATTACAATCTTTAAACACACACACACTGTTAACCCCTTTATTATTACAATCTTTACACACACACACACACTGTTAACCCCTTTATTATTACAATCTTTACACACACACACACACACACTGTTAACCCCTTTATTATTACAATCTTTACACACACACACACACACACACACACTGTTAACCCCTTTATTATTACAATCTTTACACACACACACACACACACTGTTAACCCCTTTATTATTACAATCTTTACACACACACACACACACACACATACACACACACACACACACACACTGTTAACCCCTTTATTATTACAATCTTTACACACACACACACGCACTGTTAACCCCTTTATTATTACAATCTTTACACACACACACACACACACACACACACTGTTAACCGCTTTATTATTACAATCTTTACACACACACACATACATACACACACACACACACACACACACATACACACACACACACACACACACACACACTGTTAACCCCTTTATTATTACAATCTTTACACACACACACACACACACACACTGTTAACCCCTTTATTATTACAATCTTTACACACACACACACACACACACTGTTAACCGCTTTATTATTACAATCTTTACACACACACACACTCGCACTGTTAACCCCTTTATTATTACAATCTTTACACACACACACACACACACACACACTGTTAACCGCTTTATTATTACAATCTTTACACACACACACATACATACACACACACACACACACACATACACACACACACACACACACACACACTGTTAACCCCTTTATTATTACAATCTTTACACATACACACACACACACACACACTGTTTACCGCTTTATTATTACAATTTTTATACACACACACACACACACTGTTAACCCCTTTATTATTACACTCTTCACACACTCTCTCTCTCTCTCTGTTAACCCCTTCATTACTATATAACACTTGCACAGAGAGAGAGAGATGGACAGAAAGAGGAAGAGTCAGACAGACAGATGGAGATAGGGCAGACAGGCAGAGAGACAGACAGTTGGAGATGAGGACAGACAGATAGTTGGAGATAAAGACAGACAGACAGACATTTGGAGATAGGGACAGACAGACATTTGGAGATAGGGACAGACAGACAGACAGTTGGAGATAGGGACACACAGACATTTGGAGATAGGGACAGACAGACAGTTGGAGATAGGGACGGACAGACATTTGGAGATAGGGACAGACAGACAGTTGGAGATAGGGACAGACAGACAGTTGGAGATAGGGACGGACAGACATTTGGAGATAGGGACAGACAGACAGTTGGAGACAGGGACAGACAGACAGTTGGAGATAGGGACAGACAGACAGTTGGAGATAGGGACGGACAGACATTTGGAGATAGGGACAGATGGACAGTTGGAGATAGGGACGGACAGACATTTGGAGATAGGGACAGACAGACAGACAGTTGGAGATAGGGACAGACAGACAGTTGGAGATAGGGACAGACAGACAGTTGGAGATAGGGACAGACAGACAGACAGTTGGAGATAGGGACAGACAGACAGACAGTTGGAGATAGGGACAGACAGACATTTGGAGATAGGGACAGACAGACAGACAGTTGGAGATAGGGACACAGACATTTGGAGATAGGGACAGACAGACAGTTGGAGATAGGGATGGACAGACATTTGGAGATAGGGACAGACAGACAGTTGGAGATAGGGACGGACAGACATTTGGAGATAGGGACGGACAGACATTTGGAGATAGGGACAGACAGACAGTTGGAGATAGGGACAGACAGTCAGTTGGAGATAGGGACAGACAGACAGACAGTTGGAGATAGTGACACACAGACATTTGGAGATAGGGACAGACAGACAGTTGGAGATAGGGACGGACAGACAAACAGACAGTTGGAGATAGGGACTGACAGACACAGACAGTTGGAGATAGGGACAGACAGACACAGACAGTTGGAGATAGGGACAGACAGACAGTTGGAGATAGGGACAGACAGACAGTTGGAGATAGGGACAGACAGACAGTTGGAGATAGGGACAGACAGACAGTTGGAGATAGGGACAGACAGACACAGACAGTTGGAGATAGGGACAGACAGACAGACAGTTGGAGATAGTGACACACAGACATTTGGAGATAGGGACAGACAGACAGTTGGAGATAGGGACGGACAGACAAACAGACAGTTGGAGATAGGGACTGACAGACACAGACAGTTGGAGATAGGGACTGACAGACACAGACAGTTGGAGATAGGGACAGACAGACAGTTGGAGATAGGGACAGACAGACAGTTGGAGATAGGGACAGACAGACAGTTGGAGATAGGGACAGACAGACAGTTGGAGATAGGGACAGACAGACAGTTGGAGATAGGGACAGACAGACACAGACAGTTGGAGATAGGGACAGATAGACACAGACAGTTGGAGATATTCAATTCAATTCAGTTTATTTTGTAAAGCGCCTTTTACAATGAACATTGTCTCAAAGCAGCTTTACGAAAGAAGAAAACAGAGAAAGGGGAGGGGAAAATGAAAAATAATAATAAAAAATAACTAATTAACTAGAAATAAGAATAAATGATTAAATTCTATAATTAGACTATTTTACCCCTAATGAGAAGCTTGTGGCGACGGTGGCAAGGAAAAACTCCCTGGGATGGAAAGGAAGAAACCTTGAGAGGAACCAGGCTCAGAAGGGAACCATCCTCATTTGGGTGACACTAAACAGTAAATAATGTAACTGTAGCTGATTAATGTCCTTTCTACAACAGAAATCAATGACCCATGAGGAACTATTGGGTCAGTGTAGTTTCTAAGGTCATTATAAACACTAGTTCTTTGCGGTCACAAGCTGACAGATGAAATGGCAGATCTGAGATGGTGTGAAAGTCCCCAAGTGTCTCTGTCCATGGCTGTCTCCTGGTCCACACAGATCCATCCACAGCACCAGTGGGCACCATCAAGCGGCGAGACTCTGACCAGGGGTAGGGCAGTGGTCACACTGGAAACTGGCAAACACTGGGAGCTCAGGAGTGGGGTGTATAGCTCCACAGAGAAGGTAGAGAGAGAAAGAGAAAGATATTAAGTTTCTGATCATGTGATGCTTAAAGACAGTGTAGAATTAAGTGTAAAGTGCAGGCAGGGACTCCGGGAAGATAGGGACAGACAGACAGACAGACAGTTGGAAATAGGGACAGACAGACAGAGAGACAGGCAGTTGGAGATGTGGACAGACAGACAGTTGTAGGTAGGGACAGACAGACAGTTGTAGGTAGGGACAGACAGACAGTTGTAGGTAGGGACAGACAGACAGTTGTAGGTAGGGACAGACAGGCAGTTGGAGATGTGGACAGACAGGCAGTTGGAGATGTGGACAGACAGGCAGTTGGAGATGTGGACAGACAGGCAGTTGGAGATAGTGACAGACACACAGTTGTAGGTAGGGACAGACAGACAGTTGTAGGTAGGGACAGACAGACAGTTGTAGGTAGGGACAGACAGACAGTTGTAGGTAGGGACAGACAGACAGTTGTAGGTAGGGACAGACAGGCAGTTGTAGGTAGGGACAGACAGACAGTTGTAGGTAGGGACAGACAGACAGTTGTAGGTAGGGACAGACAGACAGTTGTAGGTAGGGACAGACAGGCAGTTGTAGGTAGGGACAGACAGACAGTTGTAGGTAGGGACAGACAGACAGTTGTAGGTAGGGACAGACAGACAGTTGTAGGTAGGGACAGACAGGCAGTTGGAGATGTGGACCGACAGGCAGTTGGAGATGTGGACAGACAGGCAGTTGGAGATAGTGACAGACAGACAGTTGTAGGTAGGGACAGACAGGCAGATGACCAGACAGACAGACAGTTGGAGATACGGTCAGACAGACAGACGAACAGACAGACAGGCAGTTGGAGATACGGTCAGACAGACAGACAGACAGGAATGTGACTGTACATTGATGTTAATTGCTGTAGGAAAGTGACTCGTGGTGATTTCCTTTTCCTGTTTTTGTCAATCGTCCAAACAGCTGATCCCACGTTCCACACACACACACACACACACACACACACACACACCACACACACACACCACACACACACACTATTCACTGTTCAAATGATGTAGCCTGTGCAGAAACAATGACGAGGACAGTGGTCATAGCTGTCTGTGTGTGTGTGTGTTTTGACTTACAGCAAGATAGACAGGCACTGCCTCAGTTCAATTTGGAGAGCAACAACACTGTTCTGTTCATTCTGTACTGTGTGTGTGGGGGGGGGGTGTGAGAGAGAGAGAGAGAGAGAGAGAGAGAGAGAGAGAAAGAAAACGCATGATAAGCTACTACGTGACGTCTCTGTCTGCCTGAGTGACTCATAACTAAGCTGTTCCCATTTACGCACGAGAGAGAGAGAGAAATATAACAGTAAAGTGTGTGTGTGTGTGTGTGTGTGTGTGTACAGGTACTGTTGGTGTTCAGTAGAGAGGACGGTCAGAGCGGGGGTTTCAGTGTGTGTGTGTGTGTGTGTGTGTGTGTGTGTGTGTGTGTGTGTGTGTGTACAGGTACTGTTGGTGTTCAGTAGAGAGGACGGTCAGAGCGGGGGTTTCAGTGTGTGTGTGTGTGTGTGTGTGTGTGTGTGTGTGTACAGGTACTGTTGGTGTTCAGTAGAGAGGACGGTCAGAGCGGGGGTTTCAGTGTGTGTGTGTGTGTGTGTACAGGTACTGTTGGTGTTCAGTAGAGAGGACGGTCAGAGCGGGGGTTTCAGTGTGTGTGTGTGTGTGTGTGTGTACAGGTACTGTTGGTGTTCAGTAGAGAGGACGGTCAGAGCGGGGGTTTCAGTGTGTGTGTGTGTGTGTGTGTGTACAGGTACTGTTGGTGTTCAGTAGAGTGGACGGTCAGAGCGGGGGTTTCAGTGTGTGTGTGTGTGTGTGTGTGTGTGTGTGTACAGGTACTGTTGGTGTTCAGTAGAGAGGACGGTCAGAGCGGGGGTTTCAGTGTGTGTGTGTGTGTGTGTGTGTGTGTGTGTACAGGTACTGTTGGTGTTCAGTAGAGAGGACGGTCAGAGCGGGGGTTTCAGTGTGTGTGTGTGTGTGTGTGTGTGTGTGTGTACAGGTACTGTTGGTGTTCAGTAGAGAGGACGGTCAGAGCGGGGGTTTCAGTGTGTGTGTGTGTGTGTGTGTGTACAGGTACTGTTGGTGTTCAGTAGAGAGGACGGTCAGAGCGGGGGTTTCAGTGTGTGTGTGTGTGTGTGTGTGTACAGGTACTGTTGGTGTTCAGTAGAGAGGACGGTCAGAGCGGGGGTTTCAGTGTGTGTGTGTGTGTGTGTGTGTGTGTACAGGTACTGTTGGTGTTCAGTAGAGAGGACGGTCAGAGCGGGGGTTTCAGTGTGTGTGTGTGTGTGTGTGTGTACAGGTACTGTTGGTGTTCAGTAGAGAGGACGGTCAGAGCGGGGGTTTCAGTGTGTGTGTGTGTGTGTGTGTGTGTGTGTGTGTGTGTACAGGTACTGTTGGTGTTCAGTAGAGAGGACGGTCAGAGCGGGGGTTTCAGTGTGTGTGTGTGTGTGTGTGTGTGTGTGTGTGTACAGGTACTGTTGGTGTTCAGTAGAGAGGACGGTCAGAGCGGGGGTTTCAGTGTGTGTGTGTGTGTGTGTGTGTGTGTGTGTGTGTGTACAGGTACTGTTGGTGTTCAGTAGAGAGGACGGTCAGAGCGGGGGTTTCAGTGTGTGTGTGTGTGTGTGTGTGTGTGTGTACAGGTACTGTTGGTGTTCAGTAGAGAGGACGGTCAGAGCGGGGGTTTCAGTGTGTGTGTGTGTGTGTGTGTGTGTGTGTACAGGTACTGTTGGTGTTCAGTAGAGAGGACGGTCAGAGCGGGGGTTTCAGTGTGTGTGTGTGTGTGTGTGTGTGTGTGTGTGTACAGGTACTGTTGGTGTTCAGTAGAGAGGACGGTCAGAGCGGGGGTTTCAGTGTGTGTGTGTGTGTGTGTGTGTGTGTGTGTGTGTGTACAGGTACTGTTGGTGTTCAGTAGAGAGGACGGTCAGAGCGGGGGTTTCAGTGTGTGTGTGTGTGTGTGTGTGTGTGTGTGTGTGTACAGGTACTGTTGGTGTTCAGTAGAGAGGACGGTCAGAGCGGGGGTTTCAGTAGTGCGTGTGAGAAGGCGGGGTTTAAGTTCAGTGTTGCTCGGTCACCTGACGCTGCCCTGCACTGCTTCCTGGAGAAACACCATGACATCATCATCATCGACCACCGACATTCCAGAAACTTCAGTGGAGAGCAGCTCTGCCGGTACACACCTGTCTGTCTGTCTGTCTGGCTCTGTCTGTGTCTTCCTCTTTGTTTGTCTGTCTGACTATTTATTTATCTGTCTGTCTCTGTGTCTGTCTTCATCTCTTGCTGTCTGTCTTTCTCTCTCTCTCTCTCTCTCTCTATATATATATATATATATATATATATATATATCTGTGTATCTTTCTGTCTCTCTCTCTCTGTGTCTCTCTCTCTCTGTATCTTTCTGTGTGTCTCTCTGTCTCTTTCTGTGTCTTTCTCTCTTTGTGTCTCTCTGTGAGACACAGAGACAGACACATTGTCTCTCCCTATGCCTCTCTGTGTCTGTGTGTGTCTCTCTCAGTCTCTCTCACTCTCTCTTTATATACCCAAGAGTTACAGATATTAAAGTAACTATGTAAATGTGTGTGTGTGTGTGTGTGTGTGTGCAGCTCCATCCGTGCTCTCAGCTCCTCTCAGAACACTGTTATTGTTGCTGTTGTGAAAAGGTTTGTCTTAACCCCCCCCACACACACACACACACACTGACACAAACACACACACAACATCTGCACACAACTTAGGATCATTATGCATTTGAATAATAATAATAATAATAATAATAATAATAATAATAATAATAATAATAATAATAATAATGTGTTCGTTTGTTTCTAGGCCGGATCGTGAAGAAGCCACTGTGATGCCTCTGTTGTCTGCTGGATTTAACAGGGTGTGTGTGTGTTTGTGTCAGTGTGTGTTTGTGTGTGTGTGTTTAAGTTCATATGTACACACAGTTGTATTTCTGCTAATGCCATAATAATGATAATTTCTGCTAATACTCTATAGAATTGTCAACAAGAAGCTAACAATAGCCTTGATTTATTGTGTGTGTGTGTGTGTGTGTGTGTAGCGCTATATTGAGAACTCAAAT